>NC_084542.1:6153623-6453623 GCF_024500275.1 Phycodurus eques | reverse complement strand
TTGGGCGTCCGTGCATGTGGATTGTTAATGTGAAAATGTACATGAAAAGAGATGTACTGTATACCGGGCACTCCATAATGCAGCCCCTCACCCTGCAGCCCGCACCACTTGAGGGGTGCACTGGGTAAAGGTTTTGTTTTGGATTTGTGCTCTGCTTTGGCCAAGTAGGAGATGGGTTGACTAGTTTGTTGAGTGATCATTTGTGTTTATGTTTTTGTTCTTCTGCTTGTATCCTGCAAGAGATAAAAAGAAATTGGGCACTTCAGCAACAGTGTAAATCCAAGCTGAAGAATGTCAACATTTTTCCCAAAATAAAAAATAAGCAGTTTTTTCCAAGTCATTTCCAGAGAAATATTTATTGAATTAGTATGTTTATGGCAGCTTGTGAAAACGGCCAATGCTTATTGGAGATCAAGGGCCCTGTAACGTCAGACCCATTTGACACATACTAAAAAACTTCTCCAAATAAACCACTGCATGAATTTAATCATACTGGGTACCTCGGTCCCTTCTTAAAAAAAAAACATTTACGAAAGTAATAGAATAGCATTTTTGTGTGCAATAAAGCTTATATGGCAATGTGTGTGCGTTAAGGCTGAGAACATCATGTTTCTGGAGCTGGACATGAACCCTCCAAACACCGCCTCACTGGGTCACTTCAAAGATGCAGAGTTAAACCTCAGCTCCTCTGTGGACAGCTCTCCTACCAACGACAGAGGCGTTCACAAATCTCGCTCCTGGTAAGTCAAACACACCAATTGATAAACTACTATTCAAAATTAAAATTTCAATCCCAAAAGTGAAACCCGTAAAATATGAAGATTGGCAAGTGTTCATTCATTTCTGTATTTGGTTGTTGTTCTTGTTGTTGTTTCTTATGTGATATTTGACATGGTGAATGTTTTTCATTTAGCTATAAAACAGAATTATATACGTTAAAATCATGAAGTACATATTTCACTCTGTGTACTGAATCTCTGTAATATACAGGTATAAATTTTACTTTTTAAAATTACTACTGAAATAAATAAATAAGTCCATCCATCCATCCATCCATTTTCTGAGCCGCTTCTCCTCACTAGGGTCGCGGGCGTGCCGGAACCTATCCCAGCTGTCATCGGTCAGGAGGCGGGGTACACCCTGAACTGGTTGCCAGCCAATCACAGGGCACATACAAACAAACAACCATTCACAGTCACACCTACGGGCAATTTAGAGTCTCCAATTAATGCATGTTTTTGGGATGTGGGAGGAAACCGGAGTGCCCGGAGAAAGCCCACGCAGGCACGGGGAGAACATGCAAACTCCACACAGTCGGGGCCGGGGATTGAACCCCTGGTCCTCAGAACTGTGAGGCAGACGCTCTAACCAGTCGTCCACCGTGCCGCCTAAATAAATAAGTTTTCTTCAATATTGTAATTTATTTAAATGCACCTGTACAATGATTTGGCAAAAATCCCGAATTTGGTTATCTGACAATGCTAACGAGTAGCTTTATAAAAGGTAAAATATTTTTACACAACTCTCACTATGGAAGTGCCAGATACGTTTGCCATTGGATTTTGTGCGTTACAACGCAACTCCTACCTGCTCTGTAAAAACATATTCCGATAGTTATTTTATAAACTGCAATAAACAAAATTAAAATCTGATATAGTCATCATTAATCATCATCATCATTTGAGGTGTCCGTTCATAGAGATTGATCGGAAGGTAGGGTGGCCGACCCTGACTTGGCAATCTTGCCATCGATGTGTGAATGAATAATATGCACTTTTCAGTTCATGTAATGCATTAGCCCTTAATGGAAAGATCAGTTTTTACTCCTCATCCTTTATCTGGCAAGTGTCAATGGTTTTGCGTAATGCATCTAAATGGAATTATTCAGGATTATCCTCCCCCTTCATTCTCTCAGATGCCTGTAATCTCATTGTTCCTGTATAATCTTGTTAACCTGTGATTCCGTTTTTCAGTAATGTATTTGACATATTCTGATTTTAAATAACTAGTCCTTTTTTTTTTTTTTGCAGGTGTCAAAGCCAAAAGTCTCTCACTTCTTCCTCTTCTAATGTTTCCCTATCGGCCTGTAACACTGCCGTGCCTGCATCGACGCAGTGAAACGCTGAAGCTTGAGCAATGTGTGTTTTTATTGTTATTTATTTTCCTGCAAAATTTGGTGCTGGGACATACAACAACACCTCTTTAGCAACACAACAAATGGTTGCATGAAAATTGAAGGATTTGACAAAGCTCATCAAAAGAAACAAACTGAACCTTTGTTGCATGTGAGCGAGCAAAGAGAGTTATAATGTCTGTGTGGGTGTGCGGATGCTTGTGTCACCAAAGTGGCTTCTATTCTGTACATGATATCAGTGTACATATTTAATGTATTTGTGTCTATAAGGGTTACACTGAAATGTCATTATGCATTCCCGCAAAGAAGTAACGTCCATGTGTCTTTGTTGTTTCACAGTAGAAAATCTTCATGTGGTGTGTCATAGGTCAATTAAGTCACTATGTGTCATTGAAAAGAAAAGTATGCCTTAAAATCAAATTTAAAAAAAATAGAACGAGTCAGGCACATTTTCATCGGCCTTGTGAGGCTGGCATGTGACTAATAATTTATTTTGAGATATTTATTTCAGTTCAAGTCATAGTAAAGAATCAGAACTATTAATGTTGATTTATCGTCTCTCAAAGCATTCATCCGTTCAGCGCTTGTCCTCATTAGGGTCTCGTGTGAGCTAGAGCTTACCCCAGCTGACTTTGGAAGAAAGGATGGTTCACATGCCAGCCAAGCACAGGGCACATATAGACAAAAAAAAAAAAAAAAAAAAAAAAAAAAAAAAAGCATTCAACCCACAAGCACGAGATGAACATACACTGGCCTCTTGATGAAACTGAAGCAAAATGGAATGTGCTGGCTGCAACCTACAAAGGCGTTGTTAATGCACTCTCAACTAGTTTGCAGTGTGAAGAACAAAAACGTGAACTAAGGCCTATATTGTACTTCAGGCAGTATTATTCTGCTCAGCATAATACTGGCATGACAACTGGAGTTAAGAACATTCAGAGATTCTCATTCCATTAAAAACATAATGTTGAGAATAATTCAGCAAATTATTCTTTGCTAATTTTCCCCATACATGCCACAAACCTAAGGCAGTAAAACCATGTGATTTCACCCACCCAATTGGTGAGGAAAGGAAATGATAATTAAAAAAAGAATGGTTATCATGAAATCTATTGAATGAAAATGATGTTATATGCATATATCATTATTTTTTAAAAAATAGAATGATAATAATTTGAGTTGAAAAAAAAAAAGGAGCTGTTGTGATTTCACTTTTTCACTAACTTCTTTCATATGGATTCCAGCAAACCTAACAGGCAGTACAGACAAAAATAGACTTTGTGTATAGTAATATGATATATGTTTCAGTTACTTGCAGATGTGTGCGGTGATCTCAATCGGAGCACCTAATTGACCCACTTTTGTTCCACAAAGAAATGCTTCGAGGCGTCACCCGTATGTTCACATCTGTGGCATTCAATGAAGGTGACATGCAATTTACCTTTGGATAAATGGAAATAAATAATGTTGGTATGGAGTGATTGCGGTGCAATGTGGAATGCAAGAGGATTTTGCACATAATATTCCATTAATACCGTGTAAATGAATATAATTTCATTTTAAATGTCAGAGGGACTATTAAGTAAAACTATTAGCCAGGGTAGATTTTCAGTGTTGTCAACTGTACATTAACGATGCATTTTACTGTCTGCTGTTCATTTGTTCTAATTCATGCTACATTAAAAGGAAATTATTTACATTATAGCGCTGACGGTAACGGCAGGGTGAATGTGATTTAGAAAAAAATGATGTTAATAATTGTCTGTGTACATTGTCTCTGTGTACAAACCTTGTTATACACGTGTCAATTAAGTCACCGTTCTGTGTCGGCCTTGTCAAATATTGTATGACTGTGAGAGGGCTGTGGAGGAGGAAGGAAGTGACATGCCGATGGAAAAAAAGTGGCGGGGGGGAGGGATGAAAGCAGTGAGCCAAAGACAATCAGGAAGTGAGGAACGACTGTGTAGGAGGTGGAAAACGGAGCCAGTCTCCATGGTAACCTGCCAGTGGCGGAATGGATAGTGGAGTACGGGGAGTGGTCTCGTTTCTATAATGGTTGTAAAATAGCAAAAGCCAGTATTGCTGAGCTCATCTGTCTTGGTTAAAAACAACAACAACAAACAAACACGAATAAAACACTGACACAAGCATTCTCTAGACCTATATTTGATGCTATTTCATCAAGTGTGTGTTCATGGTTGTGTGTGAGTGTCTGTTTTCTTTTTTAATGTAGCTGTAACCTAATAGATTGATAACCTGAAACGATTCCCTACAAGTAGATTTAAAAAAAATTTTGTTTTTAATCACCGAGGGGGATTTTCCTCTAAACATTTGTGTATGTGTCTATGTATACCAGGAAAATAATAATAAATGCAAAATAGATTTCTTTCATCACACACATACACACGGGAATTTAATTTCCCTCATGCAATGTGAGTCTTATCGGCAAATGAGAGGCAAAGGCAAAGGAGAGGCCTCCTCCTCACCCCCTGCATAGCAATTAAATATTTCATGACCAGCGTGCAGCTTTATTAGGACAGCAGGAGTGTATCTGAGTACAGTATGCCAATGTAATTCTGCAATGAGTAGGACAGTGGTGAAACAATTCTTCGGACAAACTCACAAAATAAAAAGCAGAATTGTTTCCATTTTCTAAACCACATTCCTACAAACAAACTTTACCGTTGGACCCATATTTGCAACTGTAAATATTCAGACATACGTATATCTTCAACTAAAAAAAAAAAAAATAATATGACACTGAAGGTTCACAGTGGGAACTTGACTTGACGGTAGAAGACTGGCAACCTCAAGGTCGGTGGTTATTAGCTCTATGCTGCCCTCTGGTGTACAATTTGAAAAAAATGCCTCCAGCTTCCTGCAGGCGAAAGGGCACCACCCATCGCAAAACATAGTCATACAATTAAGAACAAACAGGATTGTGTAGTTAACTTATGTTTTTATTTCTGTTTCAGTCAATAATACAGCTATTAACAAAGCAGGTGAAGGGAGGCTACAGTGGATATAAAAAGACAACAGACACCTGTTCAAACGGCCGTTTTTTTAGTCAAGGCGGGAAGCTACAAATCTCCCAAGGACTCAAATAAATGCAAGTCAAATTTCAAAACACATTGGGTGAAATCGATGACAGAGGGGGAACATTTTAATAAAAAAAAACAACAACAACAAAAGATTAATGAATGAAGAAAAAAAAGGCTGCAGCAAAAAGGGCACTTTTTTTCTCCAATCCAGGGCAAAATGGCAGGTGCTTTAGCATGCTATGTCTGCACGTGCCTGTATACTATTATGTATATATAATACATAATGCATGATGTGAATTGTTACAATTTAAGAGAAATAAAAACAATTACTTTTTGTGTAAAGATGACAGTAAGCATTTTGGAATTTGGAATATATACATATATATATATATATATATATATATATATATATATATATATATATATATATATATATATATATATATTGGTTTTGAATTTAAAGAAGTATTATTCCTGTTTGCTGCCGTATAAAGGGTGGGATACAGTATAAACCCTTTTAAGTGCTTCCAGTGCCAAGAAGCTGAATGGAGTAATCCAACAACGGAACTTTATAGAAAGCAATAGGAAATTCACATCTGAACTCCTCAACAGGACTCAAGAAAGTCACATTTGTCTCCTTAATCCACATCAAGAAGTTTGTAAGGTTCGCGTTACAGTGGAATCGGTTAATTTTTAAGTTGAGGACGCTAAGAGTGCGGAAGGAGGCCGGGTCGGGGGACGCTATGAAATTGTTCGCGAGGTTAAGTAATTTGAGGCTTTGGGGAAACGCATCAGGCTGGAGATATGTTAAAGTGTTGAATGAGAGGTTCATGTCAAGAAGTGAGGTGAGACCCTTGAAGATGCCTTCAGGAAGAGAGCGCAAGTTGTTCGAGCTCAAGCTCAGGCAAACCAAATGACAGAGACCTTCAAACAGATCGAGGCATTTGCCTTGAGCCCAAATCGACTGCAAGTTACTGCTGTGAAGATCTAACACTTTAACACCGCTTTCCTTCTTTTCTGAAGCTTGCGTATTCATTGTGCACCATTTGATGGGGTTCCCTCCATAGAAGAGATGCTGGAGTTTTTTCAGCTTAGTCATAAATATGTACACACCCTGCAGGTTTTCCACTCTGTTGGTCTGAATGTTCAAATATGTGACATTAGGGGCAAACGCTGTGATGCTGTCCACTGCTGCGAAGGTCAATTTATTGTCGTACAGATTGAGATAAGTTAAACTCGGCAGAGTGCTGGGGAAGCCGAACTTCCTGAGAGAGTTTCCAGTCAGATTTAGTACTTCTAGACTGAGAAGTCCACTGAACACACGATAGCCAAATACACCGATGTGATTGTAAGAGAGGTCCAACACGTGTAGGTTCCTTAGAGGAGCAAAACTGTGAGCGCGGATATCTCCGAGCAAATTATGGGACAGGTTAAGTGTCTTTAAATGTTCCTGGCCTTCAAAGGCATTCTTATGTATCTGATTAAGTTGGTTTCCAGAGAGGTCAATGACTTGAGCTTCTGGTAGTGGACTGAATACTCTCTTTTGCAATGCAAATATCCTGTTTTTAGACAGATCCAGTATACTGATTGAGCTGGTCCTCAGGCACTCAAAGGTGCTTTTGTCCACATCCAGGAGATTGCTAAATGAAAAGCCTTTACCTATGTGTCCTGATAGCTTGAGATGAGAGATTTTAGTACCCTCGATAGCTTTAAAAAACAGCTTTAACTTGCCTATACTGAACCCATTATGGGACAAGTCAAGTGTTCTAAAAGATATTCCTCTGAAAGGGTTCCCACAAGTACGCTGATCAAAGCTTTCATTGTACATAGCCTGAAGGTTGTTTGAGTCTAAATTCAAGGATTCAAATTGCTTTCCCTGGTAGGCAGCTAGATCAGGTTCACATATTTTGTTGATACGATTCAGTTTTAGATTCAAATGTTTCAGATGAGTCATATTGGAAAAGAACATTGAAGGTTGGAGTCTTTTTATCTGGTTACCAAACAGGTTAAGAGTCTCTAATGAAGAAAGCGGCTTCAGATAGTTTTCCTTCAGAATGGATTCCTGAAGGGAACAGTAATCCAGGTGGAGACTCTGCAAACCGGACAATCCCAAAAAGGCCTGCGGCTCCAGTTGAAGCCTTGTATTGAAGCCAAGCTCCAACTTCCGGAGGTGTCTTTGTCTGCTGAATGCATTGTTTTGGATCACGAGACTTGAATACTGATGACCCAAGTCCAGCACTTGTAGCATCTCCAGACCAGACAAAGAGGTGGCGTTAATCTCACCGATGTGGTTCATCTCTAAGTACAGGTGGGTGATGTTGGGAGGTAGGGAAGGAATCCATTGTAGGTTCTGAAAGGCACAGTTGGCTACAGAGCCAATAATGGAGCAGGATGAGAGGCAGCCTGGCACCTGCAAATTTCAAGTGGATTTGGTCATGCAAGGCAAACAATACAAATGGCGAATCAAAGATTTTTTATACATTAATATCTCAAACATCCATCCGTCCATCCATTTTCAGGACTGCTTGTCCTCATTGGGGACATGGGTGTACTGGAGCCTATCCCAGCAGACTTTGACCAAGAGGCGGGGTACAGCCCAAACATATTCGCCAATGAATCGCAGGGCACTAAGAGACAAACAATCACTCACACTTACATTCGCATACATGTTTCTCAAAATTAAAACTACTCAATAATAATATCAGTCATTTTCATTTAGCCTTGTAGTGTTTCTTATAGATGTTTTTTTTGTACAACAAATAGTAATAAATGAACAAATAAACAACCAGTAATAGTAATATAGTGAACTTAAGAAAATAGACGTAAATGCATTTTTACTTCTTCTTACTGCTTTTCGAACATCCATATGTATTTTAACTTAATTTTCTTTTCATTATTATTTTTGTTTTGTTTTGATTTTACTGTTCACATGTTTGAAATAAAGATTCTAAATATAAATATAAATAAAGAAAATTAATTGCATACAGTATGAGAAAGAACTAAACGAACACGGTTTCTATCCAGCACTCTATCAGACTACTTTTCCTCTAATCTTCAAAATATTATTGTTCATGTTTTAAAGTCAAAACCCTATTAATGTTGAATTAATATTATGTTTGAGAAGGCTAGGGGAAAATGTCATATATCATACTAACGTGTTATTAGATGCTGGCAAATTTCTATTGATTTTTGGATTATTATTATTATTTTTTTTTTTACTTGTTCTAAAGTGTATTCTAGATTCATGAGTAATCGTCTTTTAATTGTTCTTTACAAGGGTGACAAACGAAAAAAGTAAAGTCTGAATTAAGTTTTCCTACCTGATGGAAGACAAACATGGCGACCACCGCAAAGGCAAACATCCTCATGTTGCTTTTCAGATGAAAACTAGCTTGTCTAAATTGTGTACCCGCAAAGTGAACATCAGAGCCTGTTAGCTCTGTTTTTATCACACTTGTGATGGACATTGGATTGACCCACAAACGTAAACATGACACTGAACTGGAGTTTCCCTTTCATTTACATAGTCCAGGTTTGCAACAGGAGGGAAGGATCATTGCCTGCTGTCCTGATTCTGTGTTGTTTTGGAAAATGCTTGATGTCCTCTACTGCAATTATTCTCGTAAACCGGTTTACAAACTTGTTTGTTCAGTCAATCAAAAATCTCAAATTGCCACTTTTGGGGTGTACACAAATATGATGAAAAGATTTGCCTGAAATTGAATCATTTCTGTGGTCACTGATGCTCTTATCCTACACTCGCCTGACTTCTGTGCGGGCAGCAGCGTGGGTTCAGTTCCCACTCAGTGATGGTGTGAATGGTCTTCTGTCTCTGTATATGCCCTGGTTGACTGGCGACCATTCCAGGGTGTAGTCTTCCTTTTGCCTGAAGTCAGCTGGGATAGGGTCCAAAAAATGGATGGAGTGATTGATGGATGTAATAATTCATAACATAAATGTTATTAGACAATGATGGGCAATTTATGCTCCAATGCCACTGTTTTCCATTATCTGCACAGCATGTACCCATTAATATTCAAAATACTGTTGTTTCTCTTGAAATAATTTTTTCCTCCTTCGAAATTGATTCGAAAGTGAAAAAGCCTTATATGGTAAATCCAATTAAATATACAGAGGTTGGGGGTTCGAATCCCGGCTCCGCGGGTTTTCTGCTGGGACTACAGTTTCCTCCCACTTGTCAAAAACATGGATGTTAGGTTTATTGATGACTCTAAATTGTCCTTAGGTGTGAATGTGAGTGTCACTGGTCGTTTGTCTATGTTCACCCTGCAATTGGTTGGCAACCACTCCAGGGTGTACACCACCTCTCGAGTCTCACCTCAAGTCAGATGGGATAGGCTCCCGCACATCCATGACCCTTGTGAGGATGAGCGGTCTAGAAGAGGAACGGATGCTTGAGATATTAATATATACAAAATTATGCAATTCACCATGTTCACTGTTTGCCTGGCATGACCAAATCCACTTGAAATTTACAGGTATTATGCATGGTATTCTGTCTGTTAGTCTGTAAAAAAAAACAATGCATAGTGTATTTGGGCTATACAAAAGAAGCTGAACCAAAAAAACTCCACAACATTTTGTTTTAATCGCAATAGCCTAACATAAAATGATCGTTGTATACTATACAATGACAATAAAGATTCTAATTCTAATCCTAAAGTCGAAATTTCAAGCAACTTTCCATTTAATACTAGGAATGCTCACTTATGAGCCATCCCACCTCGAGGATTTCAATCTTCCCAAATCATTGCGAAGTGAGTTTCTGGTGTGCTTGTGTGCCATTTGATCACACATTGCTGGTGAATTTCACAACGATGGGACAATGGAAGTTTGTCAAAATGGCACTTGCAAAATCCAGTCCTCCTTTAAGGCTTACAGTACCTTCAATCTCACTTAAAAAAAAAATGACGGTGCAACCAGAGCAGCACAGCATATTAGTGGTTAGAATTTCTGCCACACAGTTCTGAGGTTCAGGGTTAAAATCTAGGCCTTCCTGTGTGGTGTTTTGCCCTCCCCCTTGCTTGCATGCATTTTCTGCAGGTACTCTAACTTCCTCTCAAAAACATGCATGTTAGGTTAACTGAAAACTCTAAATTGCCCATGTTTGTCTATATGTGCCCAGTGTATGGTATTTTTAATGTCTGTGACCTGAGTAGTGCTGCCTTCGCAGAGGTCAAGGGTCTAAGTTCAGTGTCTTTAAGTATATACTTTTTAGTATCCAGTCCAGTTAGAATTTAAATTTAGCGTATCACCAATCAGTATTTAACTGTAATATCTAATACTTGACAATATGAATGTATTAAAAATAATAGGCCACTATGCTGGATACCAAGGAGCGAACAATTAGGCAACAAGCTAAAAACAACCTAGGCCAAATGCTTTAAAGTGTTTTGACAGGCCAAAACAGTTCAAAGACGAATTTCTTTTGGATCACATACTTCTCTTGATAAAATATTGAGATAAAACAATAAATAATGCTGTATGTGTTACATATGGCTTAAAACAGAATAAAACGTAAAATCAAATAGCAGACCATGTTTCAGTCTGAGCCTCGTATCTTCAAGTATCATTTTTAGTATTTAGCTATTAGAATTGGAATTTTGTATCAGTGTGTAGTATCGTGTAAAAATGACAACATACATACATTTATGAAAAATAATAGGCTACTACTCTGGCTACCAATATAGCTATGAGGGTTAGCCAACAGACTAAAAACAAGTTATTTCTTTATTTTATTTTATTTTTGACGGACTAAAATAGTTCAAAACTGAAATCCTTTAGGAAATACTGGCCCGTATAAAATATTGAGACAAAACAATAAATAATGCTGAACATGTTTACATAAAAAAATAAAAATAAAACGGCTTATAACTGAATAAAACATTTTACAAAACTAGTATCAGTGTGTAGTAATGATGACAATATATATAGCCTGCATTTATGAAAAATACTTTAGAAAACAAATAGCGGACCACATGGCAGCATAGTATCTTGAGGTATAATTTTTAGGATTTAACTAGCAAGAATTAGAATTTACTCCAGTATTATGTAAAGATGACAATACGTACTGTATAAAAGTATGTAAAAGAATATGCTACTACTCTGGCGTAAGCCAATACGCTAAAAACAAGCAGGCTAATTTCTAAAGTGTTTGAACAGCTCAAACCCATGTTGATACTATAGAAAAGAGACAGCTGATGATTTAAACTCAATAGTTTTGTTTTGTTTTGTTTTTGTTAAGAAAATAAGCTCTAAGTATATTTGTGATAAATAGTAATACAATGTAAAAATAAATTCTAAAAGAATTTAATTATTACATTTCTTGGTAATTTTAGGAAGCGGGGACAGGCAACAAATACTACTTCTACAGTGTTCAAGATAGTTTCATTAAAAGAAATGTATTCATGCAACCAGATCAACACTTTTCTTAATATAAATGTATTTTACAGCTACTTTTATCGTGCATTTCCAGTACACATTTAATTTCCTGGGGACACAAATGGCATCTACTTGGTGGAATGTCCCAAGTACTTTTGAATCATTATATGTACAATCAAAAATTTCAATATTTTTAATCATATAAGAGAGACGGAATAACAACTATAATACTCGGTTTCTGATTACAGTATTGGGTATTCAGACTGAGTCTGTCAGAGGGGTATTAATTTAACAATGTCGTGTAATGTAGTTGTAGTTTGCATTGTAGAACTGCACTGCATCACAATGTCCTGTGGCTGAATTTCCTCATGTTTATCGTACGTTTTGTGAAGTTACTTTGTCACGACATAACGCTGTCATTGTTCACACCATATGACGGTGTCATTATAATGACGTGAGAGTTGTACTATTGAAAGTTATCACAGTATGAAATAGGCGCGAGGGTTAGAAATTCACGCAATCATCATAATGGGAGGGAACATGGCGCTAAGAGGAGTGACTTTCTTTCAAAAAATGCTAGAGTACGGTCAGTCAGTGGTCACCGGTACAGGCGGACTGGCAGGCAGGCAGACGCCACGGAGGCTGCTCAACAACATGGCTTTCTACTACGGAAATATAAAACCGGACGGCTACGACATGTTTTAAACATAACTTGAGGCTAGAAGAGACGACGAGGGGACAAGCGGAGGGTGGAGAAAGAAGAAAAGCAGTGTAAAACTTGAGTCAGAACCTCACGTTTGTTTGTAGATGTCGGTAGCCCGCCGCCAATACCTGTCGGTGAGTACAACCTCGGATTTAAATCCACGTTTTTGACGTCTAAAAAGTCCAAATACCGCTTAATTCAACGCATTAGCTGTTTAATTTGTAACGTTGTGTTTGTGGCGGTGAGCAACTTTCGTCAACATGGCCGCACATGTCAAAGCTACACAAGTAGCCAGATTTAAATGAAGTATTATGGCAGAATTGTCTCGAGAAAAGGCTTGGATTTCAACAGGGGTTTTTGTCCACATTGACGACCCTCCCTTCCTTGTGTGTAACATTACTCCAAAGTCTTGCCCTCTTTTTTTTTTTTTTTTTTTTTAATAAACATCAGGACTGCTGTTTGACTTAGCACTGGATAGTCTCAAAAATCAGCTATTTTATCTTTAAAATAAAAACATAAACACCCAATGATGTATGCTGTTGGAGCAGTACATAAAACTGTTTATTTTTCCGAATCCTTGTTCATTCCTTCAACAGCACTTAATTGTTAATCCAGATGATCAAAATAGCTTCTGTATGTGTCGTGTGAACGTTTTGAAGTGAATGGAAGTGTGTAACAAACCCAATTATGGTGCCCTGCACATCTGTGTACTTCAGAGTTTTAGTGTCTACATTTGTATCATCAGTTAAAAATTGTGAATTTGGCAAAAATGCTTCATGAGGATTATTATCTAACAAGTGAAAGATCTCTGCACTTTTACCACACAGTAATTGATGAGGACATTAGTCAACATCTAATATGTTACCATTTGGCCAGTTTTTAATACCATTCATGATGAAAATCGTCACTCGTGTCACTCTCCACTTCATCTCAACTGCATCCTCGTCAGCTCAAGAAGTGCAACTGTTAACTGGCAAGAGCGTCTGGCTCCTTGTGTTGTTGGTTATGCGCATTAGGCGTCACTGTCAAAAAGATCGAAACCTTTGGTAGTTTTCCAGCGTACGTAATTAAAAACTGTTCTCCTCTTGTCTTCCCCTCGTCTCCACTCTCTTGGGATAACTCTGCTTCATTTTTCTCACAATGCGACAACAAGTTTGTGTTGCTAATTGCTACCCAGTCTCAAGTCTGCACATGCGTGGGAAGCTGGAATAGACCATTGCATGAGAAGGGAGGAGGGAGCACTCGAAACGATCATGATAGAATCAGCATTTTGATGTGTTTTTAAAAGACTAAAACAAAAAAGAATGCTTTCAATCGAAGAAAATCTCAGTGCCCCAGCCAATTGCTTGTGTTTTCCTAAAGGTAAGTATACCCCTGATTGTAATAGGGTTACTCTGACCTTTGGGGTTAGCAGAAATGATAAAAGGTGCTGGTTTGAGCTTTTGGGGGGTTTCTACTAAACGATTGATAGCCTCTGGAGCTATTTGTTGCAATAAAATGCCAACGCACCAGTGAAGAGTTGATCTTCAGGGATCTCTGTGTTTCGCCGCTGCTGCCCCCTCTCATCCGCCGAATTGTTTAAGCATATTTTAACTAGACTTTAACTAGACAGGAGAGGACGTTCGTTTAACGCTTGCTTGAGGTATGTTCCCCTACTTTGAATACGATACAGCTCGCAAGCAGGAAACAAAACGTTATGTAGCCTAGCAAGCTAGTGGTACCACGAACAGTTGGACGTAGACATGCTGCCGTTCTGTCGAATCATCCTCTAAAGTTTCGGTGTGAGTGAAGTAATTTAATTACAGTAAGTTAGCACCCATTATTTCTGTCATGTAATGTTGGTTTGACCTGACTGATTAGAATACACGATCTGACTAGAGCTGTGATTTCCAACCTTTATGGAGCCAAGGAACATATTTTACAATTGAAAAATCTCTCGGAACACCAACAAACAAAAATGTCACAAAATGTGGATACATTAATTACTGTATGTACTTCCTGCCAACTAATAGAAGACCATTTATCATTTGTTCTGTCTGTCACAATGCATCACTGGCATAAATAGATTAACAAAGATAGATTATTTATTGTAAATATAATTCTTTGAGCAATTAAGTACACAAGTATATACAGTAAATGAACAGGTCATTTAGATTCCACATTCCTCCATCTTGTGATCGGTTATAGTTTTTTTCAACTCGGTGATCGGCCCCAAAAATCCTGATCGTGTAAAGCCTAGGTTTAACAATATCACTCTTTAGTGGTGTATTAGTGAGTCAACTCATGGATTGATGAACATCACACGGAGAGGGATAAATGATTCTAACTCCCATTAAAACATACAGTATACCTCTGCAATTACATTCCATTACTCCCCAAAATTCTATTCCGCTTATCCTCACTAGGGTCGCGGGGATGCTGGAGTCTATCCCGGCTATCTTCGGGGGAGAGGCGGGGTACACCCCGAACTAGTCGCCAGCCAATTGCAGGGCACATATAAACAAACAACCTTTCGTGTACACATTCACACCTAAGGCCAATTTAGAGTCTTCAATTAACCTACCCTGGATGTTTTTGGGATGTGGGAGGAAACCGGTGTACCTGGAGAAAACCCACGCAAGCACGGGGAGAAAAATGCCAACTAATAAATAAACTATGTAGGAGTCCCATAATAATTTTGTTCATTGTTACTTGGTTGTTTCTAAACCTGCATTGCCTTTAAAAGTGTTCCTGCCTTTCTGATTTTGACTTGAATTTTTGGACTCAATCAAATAAATCACTGTTAGTAGGCAGCAATCTTTAATGTTAGTTAGAATAGCAGCAATTTCATTCATTCATTCATTTCATTCATTTCCCCCACCACTTATCCTCACTAAGGTCATGGGCGTGCTAGAGCCTATCCTAGCTGACTTTGGGCGAAAGACGGGATACACCCTGAACTGGTCGCCAGCCAGTCGCAGGGCACATATAAACCATCAACCATTCACACTCACATTCACACCTACGGACATTTTAGAGTCTTCAATTAACCTACCATGCATGTTTTTGGGATGTGGGAGGAAACCAGTGTACCTGGAGAAAACCCACGCAAGCACGGGGAGAAAAATGCCAACTCCATACAAATGAGGCCGGATTTGAACCCAAGACCTCAGAACTGTGAGACAGATGTGCTAACCAGTCGTTCACCATGCCGCCCTTTAAAAAAATATGACAGTAATTCTGTTAAATTAGTGAACAGACAATTTCTCAATGGACAGTTTTGTTATTGTGAATATAGCATGGTTATTGATTATTATTATCGCCCCACTTATACTGTCAACCTTCCTGCTATACCGTGAGCTTTCTGACAATACCGCAATAATTAGAGGACCGTGATAAAACCGAACCGTGACATATAGCAAACATTTGAGTGCACTTGACCGAACAGGGCTAGCTCAAGTTTGCCACGGGCAAACAAAAATTTTAGGGCTCTTAATTAGTTGAGCCCTAAGGAGTATTTGATTTAAATTTTTTGATAAAGGCCATACTTAAATGGGGCCTCTGAGGTTTTATTTGGTTTTAGAGTTGCTAAGATCAAATGCTCACAGTCCAGAGGATCACAACTCTGCTATAGAGGAAGTGAAAAAGAGAAACATGAGTAGGGAAACTCACATTAATCCCAACTGTCGCCTGAAGACTTTCTGTTATTCTGGGAGTTTTGTATTGTGTAATTACAGTAACTTGTAAATTATATTTTTAGTTTTTTTTTTTTTATCTAGGCAAAATGAGTTGAGACACAAGGGGAAAATGTTTCCCCAAACAAGCTGTGTTTCAAGTTGTGTAAAATAAAATTCCTTCATAGTTGATTTTGATTCCCATGTTATCAGATGCCCATACAGTACTGTATGCATGGAATTTTTTCATCAGTACAGTTGTTGATCTGCTGCTGAATTGTGTCATTGTCTCCATTGTGGGTGGGGAGATAATGAAGGTGAGAGCGAAATCTATGATTGGATGAGCAGTCATTCCTATCTAGCCTTTAGTTTATCAGTTTTCTAACAGGTTAAATTACACCAAAAGGCAAGTATTCCTCCATTTTTCACCAAAGAGCATTTTTAATGCTATCTTGCAGACCACAGAGCTCATCATCCATTTACTTCTATAAATGTTTGATGTCTTGTAGAGTTGGGTTTAAAAAAAAAAAAAAAAAAAAAAAAGTCCAAGATCCAATGGCACTTGTTGCGGATGGAGTATTATGTAGTGAGACAAGCAAGATCGGTGCAGTATTATCAACTCAGCATTTCTCTTTTGTTATGTTCTTGTTTTTTTTCTTCAGGGCAGAAAGCAGTCATTCAGTTCCTCTTTTTTGGTGTTCCCTTATAGTCTTATCACACTCAACATCTGATCTTTTCGCTTGTTCCTTCCTTCCGTCTTATGAAGAACGTCTCTTTGTGGCTTCTCAAGATGCGATTTGCTTTCTCTATTCACTTGATCGTCCTTTGTATCTCCCTTGTGCCATTTCTAGAGAAGAATCACTCGTTGATGTTTTATTTTAGTGTACAATGGAAAATTTAAGGTAGAAAAATCTGTTCCATTCCAGGAAACTAGTAGACTTTTGATTTGAAATCGAATACTTTGTTTTGTGCATTCTTAGTTTTTCCACATCTATTTTTATTTATTTTTTACCACTGTTAGTAGTAAGACGTGAAAGGGATGGGTAAAGCTATCGATTCATCAATGCATTGCAATACTTCCCTCCTCAATTCACTGTCGATTCAGCAAATCCTCTGAAGCTAGGCTCCAGCACTCTCGCCACCCTTGTGAGGATAAGCGGCTCAGAAAATGGATGGAAGTGAAACAGACAATGATTTTAGTCAATTATTTTCCAGAATGAGAATGTTTAAAGAGGAGGATGCTATTCATGTGGCACAGCTTGAAGAAGGCATCAGGTGCAGGTGGAGATGGGCTTGGCTCAAGTTGGAGGCCAAAACAAAAAAGAAAAGAAATGAGGCAAATTTCATTTTAATCTTAAATTTGTACATCAACATGTACTTGAGCAGTGTAAATAAATGTTTTTCTGCGTGTAGAAAATGTGTTGCTTTTATGTTATTGTACTCTTCAGAGTCTTCCAGATTGCTTCATTTATGTTAAAATAAAAAAAAATCTCTGTGGGGGCCTGTGGGATACCTTACAATGTTTTGTTTTTTTTTATTATTTTTTGGTCACCTATTTCATGCCTTTGGTGTTTGGATGTTTGATATTGCAGGGTTAAAAAAATTACAGTGTAATTCCCCCCCCCCCAAATATCGCACAGCCCTAATTTGTACTATAGTGGACATCTGTGGGTATCATATTCTTCTTTAGCAGACGAGACTCGACTTGCCTAAACTGCTGTAAAACAATTAATCAAGAATAAGTTTAATATAATTGAACATATTCTTCGCAATCAATTAATTTAAAAAACGAAGTGAACCACTGTAATGAAAAAAAAAAGTTACTCTGATGAAAAGTGACAAAGCGTATTGGTGCATTTAGTGTTTTACGACTTTGAATGTACAGTAAGTGTGCTCCCTTCACCTAACTTCCGGTGCCTATTTTTCTTCTGTCATGTTCTTTTAATACAAGTTGTTGAGGCACCGCCTTTTTTTGTGTCACTAAAAATCAAAGCACAAAATTATTCTACAGATGTTTGTGTACTTAAGTTCTCATGAGGTAAGTGTAGGTCTGAAGTGACGTCATGCAATATGCGGCAGGCATATTTTACCAGAAAAGTTACGTTCTGACATGTTTAAGTTGTACAAAGTTAGGAACTTCCATTGTAGATGTTCCACTATTCCTCTGTACCACTGGTCTTTGGTCTTGGCGTGAATGTAAGTGGATCTTCAAGTAATCCGGTCAAAGGCACACATTGTTAACCCTAGAGTTTGCTTCCTTTGGGAAAGCCAAGTTGTTTCAGGTTAACATGTGACAAAGTGAAATATGAACCAGAACAGTTATGAACAGGCTCAGCTATTGTTAACATTGTGCAGTCCTTGTTTGTAAATTATATGGTTTTTCTTTTGTTGCCATGACAGATGTGTGAACCTTTCTCCCAGATATGATTGCTTCCAGACTAGCAAAGAATCTTGCATGATTGTATTATATTGTAAGAAAAGTTAAGTAACACTTTTCAGTTGATTTCCACTTCATGTGTTTGCTAAATCCATGTGTGTTGACATCAGTATGTGCTGTGGCAACAGTGCCAATGTTTATGTCTATTTTTCTGTGGGCCAGAAAAAGGCAAGCATTCTGGAAAAAATTATCATTCGTTTGGATTGGGAGAAGGGGCACGGTCATTGATTTTTATGTTAATGAAAAAATTGCTTCCTGATTGGTTTAAGAGTGAAGTCATTTACTTCCATTATGAATTGTAATGAGCTCCAGCACCCTTGCCAAAGAGGCTTTCTACTTACTGCAGTACATGTGTATTTAAGCACACATTTGAATGCATTGGATTTATAATATGAAACATGTATACATTGTGTGCTCCTCCATCCTGTTCCCTCAAAAAAAGAAAAGAAAAAGAAACATGCTGGTGGCTAAAATGATAAATTAGATTAGTTTTTTAAATGGTTTGTCTCATGAGGATTATTTTCACTTCCTGATATATACTCCATGATCTGACTAGGCTTTTAGAGAACTGTACAGGAAGTCCTCGAGTTACGACGCACTCGACCTACGTCGTTTCGACTTTACGACGCCCGTGCCTCGTCCGCCATTTTGTCCCAGCACCATAGTGTTTCTGCTTAGCTAGTGCATAGTGCTTGTCTGTGTTTGTGCGGCGGGAGTATCTTTGCCTTTTTCGCCCTCCTTTTTTCACACTCTCAGCAGTAATGGTAAGTACAGCATCTTATTTTTTTATTTTAATGTATTTTAGTTTCTTTATACGAAGTGTCAACCCGTCAACGGTCCTCCGCTAATTGCTACTCTTCCCCGGTCGCCGTCACTACACTTGGTACTGAACACACTCGCACCGGCACGTACTCCTTCCTCCTTCACAGTCCCGCCGGACGACGCCTGCCCAGTCCCGTCACACACACACATCGACGCACACGCCCCCCACACACTGAGCTTGCTGTCACAATCACGTGGGACAATACCTGTAACAAAGGTATTTCGCCGTAAATTTCGACTTTAACGGTGAAATCCGACTTACACGGAAATTCGTGTTACGTCGCCAGCGTAGGAACGGAACTTGTTTGTAAATCGAGGACTTCCTGTAGTTTAGCTTTGGCAAAGCAGTGTTATTTGAACAATGAGATGTATCAGATTTACTCCAAATTACCAGTTTGAGTGGAGGTGTGCGTTGGAGTGTAGATGTTAGTCTCAGGGCCTATGTAGTACCTAATGTGGTTACATTTTCCATCTTGCTCATACACAAGTGGCTTTCAAAAACACTTGTGGTATACTGTTTGTACAAAACTAGTCTAGTCATGTATCAAGAAACTATGCCAAAAGCCTCCTCCACATTTTGGTGACATTCACACGTCTTTGTGAAATGGATAATGGATAACGCATAAACTACTAGTAGAGGACATGACATATAAAATAAACTAAAATTCTGTACCATATTAGAGCTAACAAATTTCACAACCAATCCTAGAAATAAAATATGGAATGCTAGCTGCCTTAAATGTGTAAAATTAGCTATGTTGCTGTTTTTACCTGCCTGGTGATGCACCACGCGCCACGCTGAGTCTGTCTTGATGGGAGCACAGGGGTCAAAGTTCAGGAGTAACCCTTTGGAGAGAGCCTGATTTACTCAAGACAACCTATTTGTGTGCGTGCAATAATAGGCGCAAACGTGATTGCCCACCCGAGCAGATGTAGAAGCTGATCTACAAACTGGGGCGCACCCACGTTTACATGTGCCAAATGTGCTAAATTGCCACACAGTTCATTTTGCACGATCTGGGAGGAGTATATATAATTGATTTAGCACATGTAATGTGATTTACCAAACCTGAGACAAATTTCAATGGCGGAATTTCCATCCTTAAATACCGCTTATAAAAGGCAGGTGCAAATGGCACCGCTGTGAGTAGCCATGAAGAGAAGGTGCTGGCAAAATCAAAGGCACCTTCACAGGATGCTAGACTTACTATAGCATCTGGATTGCGGAAGTGCTTAAATCCACGGGAGAATGCAAGCAGAATGCGCTCATGGCCAGATTTGACAGGGAACACCAAGACTTTAGGGTTGCTCCACCCAGGATGCGTACCTGGCTTGTGGGTGTGTAAATAACAGATTTGAGTGGACAGTGTTGTGAGTAAGAATCAATTGAGACTGAGGCTGTGAATACTGAATACATTATGTCTCCCAGCCACCTCCTCCTTTCTTTTAAGAAAACAACCGATCTGATCTTTGACATCGGAAATTGTTTCATTCAGAAGAACTAATCTTTTTAGTGAACAAACTGAACCGAATCAGTTTATGAAATGATTTGTTCTTTTAGCTTAGCCGTCACCCGCCGCCGTGAGGTGAGCGAGTCGGCCGGGAACGGGAACAGAACTGTTGAAGCGTTCTGTCACACACTTCAGAATCTTCGGCAAATGACCAAAGAGTAGCCAGTGTGCAGGCGGGGCCGGGACTTCATTCAACGTACTGCTATGTGATTTGCAATTCGCCAGGGTTGTCACTCACTTCGGCGAATGACCAATTAGCAGCCAGCGTCAGGCAGCGCCGTGCAGGCGAGGGAGGGACTTAAGTGAACTGTGTGATTCGTGCAGTGTACTGGTGTACTGAAGACTGATTCGTTCAGTGAACTGGTGTACTGAGGAACTGAAGAACTGAAGAGTGATTCGTTCAGGGGATGGACTTAAGTGAACTGAGTGATTCGTTCAGTGAACTGGTGTACTGAGGAACTGAAGAGTGATTCGTTCGTTAAATGTATCGTTTGCGATCCGTTAGACACGAGTGATTCGTTTGTTGAACTTCTTTGTTTGTGATCCGCTAAGGAGGGATGTACTAGTATGATGAGTGATTTATTTGCGCAAGGAACGACGTACTACGCAGTGAACGTACTCATGAGTGAGTTTGACCTGAGTCCTGACGCCCTCGCGGGGATAGCTTTCACTAGCAGCTTCAAGCTAATGGCTAATTTTTGAGTCAGTCAAGCACATGAAAACAAGCACACATTTAAAATATATGTAAATTAATCATAATGTTACATAAATTACACATACATATCATTCCCTCTGTGTCTCTGATGCGATTATTAAAGCTTTTTATTTCATAATAATAATACATTAAACTTATAGAGCTTCTCAATACACTCAAAGACTCTTTCCATTAATTAGATGACAATAACAGTAAGGCGAGTGAGCAAAAAGCCCGGCTGGCGGGGGCTGGTCAGCGACCCTTTCCACTGCGGTTGAATGCAGAAAAGACACCGGCTGGCGAGAGCCTAGCTGGACATCTGGAGACGCGGAAGGATGGTTGGTAGCTGAGCTCGCTGCACGCATGTTCACGACTCACAACCGAAGCCAGGTGTTCGAGAGCTTGCTGAGAGAGAGATAGGTAGGTGATAATTTAGCCAAAGTTTTTTTGCTTTTTCTTTTCTTTTTAAATAATCTCCCCGCCTTTCCTAGTTTACAATACATGACAACAACAACAACGCATAGTCCTTTGGTGAACGTGACCCCCAGGGATGGATCATTAACTGAATGAGGAAGCACTTGAATGATTTTGTGAAAAAGAACTGAACGATTTGGTGAATGAATCTTTTGAACAAATAATTTTAATGAACTGATTCGAATGATTCATCCATCCGTCCATTTTCTGAGCCGCTTCTCCTCACTAAGGTCGCGGGCGTGCTAGAGCCTATCCCAGCTATCATCGGGCATCGAATGATTCTGTACATTCAAAAGAACTGCCGTGCCCATCACTAGTAAGAGTGAATGTTGCTTGCAAGTCGTTTATTGACACTCCAGATGAAGTTCACTGTAAAAGTAACACACATAACAAAATGATTACACCTACCTGAATGTTCAATTTAGGGTTGGGCATCTCTGGCTGATTCGATACATATCTAGATAATAGACTACACCGATTTTATCGCCCTGATCGGTATCGGCCGATAATTAGCATTTTATGCTGATCAGCTTTAATGTCATAATTCGCAGATCCGACCAATGACGTCATTGATCGGCTCCGCAAAAGACATTTACTCCGCATCACCATTATGTAGGTTATATTTGAATCCAAAAGCTAGTTTTGCGATACCACCTCATCCCGTTTTTTTACGATCACTGGGCTGTCAACTCAAACGCAACCGGATAAACTTGTTACCACAGCCACGACAACAACAATCGATTGAGTTGTGTGTATTATAAGAACAAAATGGGGAAAAAAGTGTGTTGATGGTCACCGGTGCTCAGGAGAGGACTTCAATTCAAGGATTGATTGATTGAGGGTTCAATCCCTTTCCCCGCCTGTGTGGAGTTTGCATGTTCTCCCCGGGCCTGCGTGGGTTTTCTCCGGGCACTGCGGTTTCTTGCCCAAAAACATGCATGGTAGGTTAATTGAAGCCTCTAAATTGCCCATAGGTGTGAATGTGAGTGCGAATGGTTGTTTGTTTAGGTGTGCCCTGCGATTGGCTGGCAACCACGATGATAGCTGGGATAGGTTCCAGCACTCCCGCGACCCTTGTGAGGATAAGCAGTGCAGAAGATGCATGGGTGGATGGATAATTTAATTACAGTAAGTTAGCACCCATTAGTTCTGTCATGTTGTAATGTTAATCAAACTCCCCACAGGGAGGCCGGATTTGAACCCGGTTCCTGAGAACTTTATTCTGTTCGACTGATCAACTCTGATTCTCAATAAACTTCAATTATAATCCTAAGAGACCACAGCGGAAGCTTAAAAGCTCCACTATGACACAGTAAAACTTTCATTAAAGGGATAGAGATCTTCCATTCTGCTTGACCGCCGAACAGGACAATAAGAAAATGAACCCGGGTCCTCAGATCTATGAGGCAGATGTGCTAACCAGTCGTTCACCGTGCCGCTTAAATATCAAATTAGCGTAATTTCTTGTGTGTAATGTTCATTTTTTCCCTTAAAGAATTGTCAAAAGTTAATAGTGCGCATTATACATGGGTATAAGGGAAAATTAAAATACACTTTTTATAAACATTTTATAAATATATGCCGGCATCTACAGTTTATGACAAAGCTTTACACTTTAATTCCAATATGCCACTGCCACTGAGACGTTATGAAAAAGGTATAGCCTACACTTTCATTCCAATATGACGGGTACATATGACTTCATATATGTACAGGTGTGCTCATAAGTTTACATACCCAGGCATAATTTGTGAACTATTTTTATTTTATTTTATTTTTTAAATAACAACAACCATCATTAATTTATTTATTTTGTTTAATAATAATGCTTTTCTGAAATGCGTGAGTTTAATTAGAATGCCATTATAATAAAATTAAATGTGTTTCGCTTGGTCCTTCATGTTTTCTTTAAAGAATTGTACACATCTTACAAATTCTGCCTGGGTAATCAAACATCCATCCATTCATTCTCAACACTGTTTATCCTGTTCAGGGTCGCGGGGCGCTGGAGCCTATCCCAGCAGACTTTGGGCGCAAGGCGGACTACACCCAGAACCGGTAGCCAGTCAGTTGCAGGGCACATATAGACACGGACAACCATTCACACTCACATTCACACCACTGTCACTGAGTCAGGCGAGGGTACCACTATACCATCAGTGACACCGTAATCAAACATATGAGCACAATTGTGTGCTTTCTCATTTACTAAATAAAAGTAGACATGTTAATTTCAAAATAAGAGCAAGTAAATACAAAGAAAGTATTAAGTGTTCAAATAAAGTGCTTAACTTCAGAATAATTATTTGAAAAAAATAACAAAATACAGATAATACTTCATATTTTGATCATATGGGTAGAACCAAAATCATGCATTGTAAAAATGCATCATACATAGGTGTAAGGGTTTTCCAGAATTTTGCAGTCAAAATTGGGGGTGCGTATTATACATGGGTGCGCATATACATGAAAATTATGGTAATTATTTAAACAGACCACAACAATACAACAATTAACTTTGAAGATTTTTTCTTCACAAACAATATTTAAAGAGGCATCGGTGGTCTCCCACACCGTGCCATTCAAGCTAGGACTGCTTAGTTCAACGGGCGATTGTTGTGTCAGTTTTGGGACATAGCTGGCTTTGTGTCCTCTCGGTATTTTGTTTTTAGGGTTGCACAGTACTTACTTGAACGTACAAGTGGACCACGAGGACTCGCGACTGTTTTTTTTGTCAATGTCTTCATGTCTCAAAAGTGTTCTCTGTCAATTGACTGTCTGTTGTCGTACTAGAGCAGCTCCAACTACCGGAGACAAATTCCTTGTGTGTTTTTTGGACATACTTGGCAAATAAAGATGATTCTGATTCTGATTCTGAGAAGAAGCATGAGTTTGCTGAGTTACGGCCCAAGGAAATTCCCGAGATTTACCTACCCATGCCATATTGTCTGCATGTTTATAATCTGCAGCACACATATCGCTGGTGTCGACAGCGGACTTGAGATGAGGTACGTGACATGGCATTGCATTTTTATTTACAACCTCAATTCCAATGAAGTTGGTACGTTGTGTTAAACATAAATAAAAACAGAATACAATGATTTGAAACTCATGTGCAACCTATATTTAATTGAATACACAACTAAGGCAATATTTTTAATGTTCAAACTGATAAACTTTATTGTTTTTAGCAAATAATCATTAACTTAGAATTTTATGGCTGCAACACGTTCCAAAAAAGTTGGGACAGGTGGCAAAAAAGACAGAGTTGGGGAATGCTCATCAAACACCTTTTTGGAACATCCCACAGGTGAACAGGCTAATTGGGAACAGGTGGGTGCCCTTATTGGGTAAAAAGGAGCTTCCCTGAATTGGTCAGTCATTCACAAGCAAAGATGGGGCGAGGGTCACCTCTTTGTGAATAAGTGCGTGAGAAAATAGTCGAACAGTTAAAGGACAATGTTCCTCAACGTACAATTGCAAGGAATTTAGGAATTTTATCATCTACGGTCCATAATATCATCAAAAGGTTCACAGAATCTGGAGAAATCACTGCATGTAAGCGGTAAGGCCGAAAACCAACATTGAATGCCTGTGACCTTCGAACGCTCAGGCGGCACTGCATCAAAAACTGACATCAAACGTCAGTAAATACAGTTTAGCGCTACATCCGTAAGTGCAACTTGAAACTCTACTATGCAAAGCAAAAGCCATTTATCAACAACACCCAGAAATGTCGCCGGCTTCTCTGGGCCCGAGCTCATCTAAGATGGACTGATGCACAGTGGAAAAGTGTTCTGTGGTCCGACGAGTCGACATTTCAAATTCATCCATTTTCTGAGCCGCTTCTCCTCACTAGGGTCGCCGGCGAGCTGGAGCCTATCCCAGCTATCATCGGGCAGGAGGCGGGGTACACCCTGAACTGGTTGCTAGCCAATCGCACGGCACATACAAACAAACAACCATTCGCACTCACATTCACACCTACAGGCAATTTAGAGTTTTCAATTAACGTGCATGTTTTTGGGATGTATTGTTCAGTCATATTTTAAAAATAAAATAAAATTTCACAAATTCTCCAAGCGTATCTTAACTCATGAGCACAACTGTAAATACAGTATATGCAGTCATACGTATGCCTGCCATATTGGAATGAAAGTGTAGGCTCCACCTTTCTCATAACCATTTGGTAGCGGTGACATTGGAATGGAAGTGTACAGCTTTTTCATAAACTCTAGATGGCGACATACATTTTATCGAAAGCTTTTTCATTTTCCCCTATACCTATGTATAATGTGCACTATTGACTTTTAAAAAATTTTGGGGGGGGAAATGCACATACACGAGAAATTACGGTACTTTCTTTGCTCATTTCTAAATGTTGCACCTCTCGGTCATGACTGTCTTTATGGCAGCCGTAATCAATGCTGAAGTAAACGGAACCACACCAGAATTTACTTGCAAGCAAACCGCCACCACTATCCGCTTGTTTTGTATGTTCCAAGGTGCGGGTGGTAGCGGCCGTTTATACATGCTTAAACGTCAGATCAATCGTACCAGAGTTCGTGGTATCTGAACCCAACATAACAAATGTGAACACAACCTAAAATATCGAATGAAAGCATTTCTAAGTGTAAATGGACATCCTGTTTTCTAAGCTTGCCGAAACCTTGAGGTATCTCGAAGGATTTGTGGCTTAAGTCAACAAACCTCATATCTTCAGCGTGTAGTCGTAGAGGGGCATCTAGAAAAGAAATACTGTAGCTCTCATGGGTATTTCTGTAACGTCTGTGTCTGAAGTTATTCTTACTGCATGCGCACATCATGCATAACACGTACGCACGCACACACTGCTAGAGACCTGTCAGGGTAGACATGAGCATACAGAGCAGCTGCGAATGGCTATGTGGTCATGTGGTATGGTATGCTTGTGTGTGTCTGTGTGTGTCCAAAGGGTGGTAAACACCCTCTTACCCCTCTTTAGTACTCCTTCGTCTGCCTGACGCCTCTTTCTATATCAGCGTCTTGTTTAGAATGTTTTCTGAGTCTTCCAGTTCCAACATATCATCTGTGGGATTCATCTTCAACCATTGTGGAGAATTATTTTTTGGCTGCCAATTAAGTAGCCTGTGTGGCTGTTTGAGGCAGAGCACCACTGCAAACAGGTGTGTATGTGTGTGTGTATTTACGTGTGCAAAAGAGAGAGTGATATGATATGCAGGACTGTTAGGCCTCCGCAAGCGTTACGTTTTGATAAAAGATGGCAAGTTCTCTTTGTTGTGGTTGCGCAGGTGCACCGGTTGGGTGGTCTGCCCTGATACAACTCTTACCCTCCACTACAATTATGGAAGACACTGAGCAAATAAATAACAGATATGCTTTGGACATAGTTACATACTGTAGTCTGTACCCATACTGAATATATCAACACAAGTTGTTCCGGAAATGCTGATTTAGTCACATTTCAAAATCCTTTTCTCCATTAGACATAATCTTCCAGGGTCAAATTTTCACTATGATAAAACATACGAAAAATGTTAACTGACAGCAGCACGTCTGCCTCACAGTTGACAGGTTCTGCATTCTAATATTGGCTCAGGGCCTCCTCTGTACCAGTGCTGTGTGTACCCTGCTTCTTGCCCAAAGTTAGCTGGGATAGGCTTCAGCTCACTCACGACTAATGAGTACAAGTGCTAAAGGAAATGGATTAGGATGGCTTTAACCTGACACACAAGTGTAAAAAAGAAAAAAAAAAGCAATAAATTCTGCATCAGAGAGGTTCCTCACAAATTATTATTATTTTTTTTTTTTACAATTTTTATTTATTTCAGAATTTTGTATAGATAACAACACAATCTCATTGAAAGGAGTATGAAAAGAATATAAACAAATATAAAATACCAAGCAAAGAAGAAAGAACAGACCCTGTGTGTGCTTAGGGTTCCTTAAAAAACCTTTTCTTGAATATCAGCCATTTTCCTGAGTTTTTAAAGAAGAGATTCTCTTTCGAGAAGAGATTCTCTTTCAAGTTCTGTCTGTACGTAAGACGAAGTATATCGTCCACAATTGACAGCCATTGTTGGAATGTTGGAGCTTCAGTCTTCAGCCAGTTTTTTGGTATTGCCTTTTTCCCGGCCAGCAGAAGAATATTGACAAGGTATTGTTATTTAAGTTATGTGCATTTTTTTAACTCCTGGAAGCTTTTAATTTCTATCCATCCGTCCATCCATTTTCTGAGCCGCTTCTCCTCACTAGGGTCGCGGGCGTGCTGGAGCCTATCCCGGCTATCATTGGGCAGGAGGTGGGGTACACCCTGAACTGGTTGCCAGCCAATCGCAGGGCACATACAAACAAACAACCATTCGCACTCACATTCACACCTACGGGCAATTTAGAGTCTCCAATTCATGCATGTTTTTGGGATGTGGGAGGAAACCGGAGTGCCCGGAGAAAGCCCACGCAGGCACGGGGAGAACATGCAAACTCCACACAGGCGGGGCCGGGGATTGAACCCCGGTCCTCAGAACTGTGAGGCAGACGCTCTAACCAGTCGCCCACCGTGCTGCCGCTTTTCATTTCTAGCTTTTTAATATTTGTGGATATGGCTGTAATGCCGTTTTCTTCCCTAAAATGAATATTGTTCTTCTTTTATGTATACTGTAGTCTCTGTTTCCCCAATGCTTGTTTGAAGTGGTTAGTTTTGTGTTGAAACTTCAATGTCTTTCCATCAAGCCTCATATCCAACATTGCACCAACAGATCAGGTGACGCAGTTGTGCATCATGAAAATATTGTTTCAAATTTGGAAGTGAGAATCCCCCTTTTTCTTCATCTAGTTGTAATGTGGCATAACGTATTTTTTTGTCATTCACCTTCCCATACAGTATGAACCTTGATATACATCTATTCAATTTAAGAAAATGGTCTTTCGGAATGTCTACAGGCAAAGACGAGAATATATACAATTGACGTGGCATTTATCCTGTCACTTAATCCCAGTGGAGAAGTGAACCATTTTTCCAATGGGATTCTGTTAATTTCCTGTATAATTTTTTCTTTTGCATTCTTCTTTTTAAAATTCCTTATTGAGCACATTTATATTATTTTTTTTTAGAATATATCACCCAAAATAGCAAAAAAAAAGAAACATTCTAACGTGCAGATTTTATCCTTTCATGCTCACACAATTGAACTCTTGTGAAGAATTGCGATATTTTGACTGCTTGAAGGACGGCTATCCATTTGTTTTTTATAATAATTGAAAAAAACAATGTAAGGATTGTTTTAATGGCTTCAGGGGCATTTGACAAGAGATTGCGCTCTATGTAAAAGAGAGGGATAATTGCAGCTGTCTATGTGCTAATTTAGATCAAGTCTCGAACAGGACATGCTATTAATATCATTTTTAATAGTTACAGCTAATAGTTACAGCTGAACCTGAAATTATTGTAACCTTGTTTTTTTAATTGTTTGGGTCTCCATATGTGTTATGAGACTTTAAAATAGATGCTTTTCAGTGTTACAGTTGCCCATTCCATACCCATGCATATAGTTGATTTACTTGAGTTATCTGTCTATTGTAGTTATTCCACATTACAGTAATGGGGAGGCTTGATGTACTTCCCAGCCTACGTTGTTGAGGTTTCCATTCACTCAAAAAGACAATGTTACAGCTGTCAAATTTATTTTTGCTGCCTCAATGTACACACACACAAATATAAAACCAGTGTCGACTTACTCTAAATAACATAAGTAATGCCAGAATGTGACTGTATTTTGGAAAAATGTTTAGCTTCTTTATTGCTGGAGGTTTGCTGACGGCTGCTATGAGATATTTTTGCAAGTTCAGCATCAGGACAAATTGTGGTGCAGTTAAAAATAAGGTCACAAACCTTGTACACTATTGTACAATAACACAGTTGGTTGTCTCTCTGCTATGCATACTCACCCATTAGTTTTTTTTTTAATTTGCTACTGTTTGCCACTTGGCAGATTCTCTAACTGCTATACACGACTTTGTGTCATGATCAGAATCAAATTCAGGAATATGGTAGGCAGGGAGTAAATAATAGCATCTCGAGATGCGTGTGTGTGTGTGTGTGTGTGTGCGCACGTTATTGTCAAGTGGCTAAAAATATTTTGTAAATTGACTATCTCTTCTGTCTGTCTCGCTCTATTAGACTCCACTTGCCTTGTGTGACCCCCTGACACAGAAAGGTATGACCACACACACACACACACACGTAAAACATTTCCACCAATTGGTACATTTTAGTTTATCTTGTCACTTTTTTCACAGCAGGATATCATTGTGATAGCATCAGTCACATAAATAGTGTGTCACTATACTTGTCCTGCTGTAACAATACACTGCTTTGAAACCCCTCTCTCATAAGCCACACTACATCATTTTTAAAAATGGTCAATTTTTTGTTTCATTTCATTCTCTGTTGGCCAATCGACAGACAGCAGTATGTCTCGCCCTACTCTATCACGACTGCCGTGCTGCACCACCACTGATGTTATTTTATTACTCACGTTAATATCACTTTAAGACTGGAAACACAAAAATTGCATAAGATGCTGAATTCAATTATACATACTTGTGGGAAATGTGGTTTAGATTAAGATGAACCAAATATCAGTTCACCTGAGTGTGTTTGTTTATACACTGCTCAGCAAATGTCAGCCATAATAAAACACCATGGTGCAAAACAGGTTTTCAGCCAGGGCCACACAAATTCAGAAAAACAGAACACATGCAGTCATCTGTAAATGCCAAAAGGTTCCTTTCCATTTGTTCTGCACTCTCTATAGGCATCTGTCCGATTGCCTTTTAAAGGTTCCTCTAAGGACACATGGGCCTCCGTCACTGCTCTAAACATACCTACAGCTTGTGTTCACTGCTTATAAACCAGGAATACATTTTATGTAGTGGAGTAACTCCTGGATGCTTGATTGAGCATAGTATTTAGGAGGCCTTAAAATAAAATCTCAGATTTCCAATTTTAAATGTTTCCCCCCCAACGCTTAAAAAACACAATGCACTATGTAAATCACAGCAAGATTTTCTTTTTATCCCTCCTTTGATTTGCTTCATTTCTCTTGATATGGAATTTCAATTTTTTTTTTGCCCAACATTAACTTTCATCATAATAATATGAATAAATATTTTATCTCTAAAGATACAATGAACTCACACTTATTCACAGTTGGCTATTCACAAATTCACATATCAAAAACATATCCTCAGGTAATTGTTGGAAAACTCACCTGTTCAGGGAGTCTGCATATTTTTGGGCTCTTTCCATAATGCCACAAAATGGCACCAAAGCTCTAACTAATAAGAAAGTAGTAACTGGTGTCAAGGAAGTATGTTGAAGTGATGCCTGGGTTGTTAGTAAAAGTTATGGAACTACCCTGTATGTGTGTTTTTGCTCTACTGAGGTGCTATTAAAAATCTCCTGTTCACAAACGACGGAGGTCGTTTGTCGCTGATGGTGTCCTCTCTTGTATAGTTACAGTAAAGTGGACAAGGTGAACAAAAATATTTGTGGCTTGGGAGCATATAGGTCAGGCCAAAGGTTTCCATCGTGTCCCAAAAAAAAACCCCTGCTTTTGCGATGTAAAAATGGGCACCATGCTTTTTGGCTCCGTGCGATTGACTCTGCGATTGCCTTCCACCGGGTGTCCTTTCTTATCGAATGGAAAACAATGTGAAAATGATTCTGCTTTTGTTGACTGTTTTAGTGGCAAATCATTAATTAAAGTTGTTCTTTTTTATATTTGCATGAAGTGTCAAAATTCACTAAGTTGGTAACACTGATTTTGCGTTTTTAAACGACCTCCTCTCTTTTTGCAGCCGTTGTTATTGTAAGCAGTCCATGTCAGCAGGGATGTACATTGAACTATGCTAGCCCCTAAAATTAATCTATTAAAAAAACGTCCTGACAAATAAAACAAAATTGATTAATTGATCAGCCCTATCAGAGTGTACAGCTTGATCCGCTCATGAAGCAGAGATTGAAATAAACCCTTTAGTTAGGAGTATACAAAGATGTTTTGGGCAATTCCATGTTTCCAAATATGTACGTAGGGACAGTTTGGGGAAGACCCTTTGTATATGATCCAGGGTGACTGCGGCCCAAGTCCATCATGGTATACTTGGATGAGTTTGGTGTGGAAGAACACCTTTAGGATAAACTACAACAGCTGTTGAGGCCCTCTCCAAGGTCCAACATCAGTGAACGCAGACTGCAGAGATATTCTTCTTCTGAGTGGACAAAATCCCCACAGTCACACTCCAAAATCTTTGCCAAAAGTCATCCCACATGAGTGTGAATATGGCAGATGTTACAGCTGCAAAGGGTGGAGCAACATATTTCCTTCCATTTTTACTTCCTGCAAGTGTCCCACTACTTCAATATAGTATGTCTAAGGTGTCATATGCTGTGTATCTGTGACCAATGTTCCCTGTGATTGAGAAAGTAGCAACTACACTATTCCTGTCCTGACCTAGTTGGGAATAATAGCAGGAAGGACAATTATATCAAAGATAGTTTTAATCTTCCAAATTTAAAACGGGAAGCAGACCTTGCGCCGCGAAGATCCTACACGTCGGTGTCACAGACATCATTGTGCAGCGTACTTGTAACTGCAGCTACGGCTTTGTGGATGATAACACATAGTTGACTTACCATAGGAGTGAGAAGAGAGACGAGTTAAAGCGCGTCGTCATCTCTTAGTGAGAGATGGTACCTAACAGCTGGTGCAGTGAATGCAAGATGAGTTTTATATAACTTTCAATGCATCAAAACATACATCACCTGCTGCAGTCCTTTTGCCTGCATTGTGTACAATCTAGTATTTACTGTCTAATATTTCAAGCATAGGCATTTCTCCAAAGGTATTGTTATGAAGATGCCTGAAAAAGTAGGAACTTGATTTCGAGATTATACAGGGTCTCTATAAAGTCTCTTTACAACCAATTTATTACAAAAGCAAATTAATAGATAAATGTGTGGAAATAAATTCTTAAAAAATTAGGAGTTTCATACTTAAACCTGTAGTTTTGCTGAATCTGCATATCCGATTTTGTTTTAACAAACCATGTTACACATAATGCTTTTTCTCAAGGAGTAGCTGTTTTGTAGGGTTTTATTTTTCTGAACTCATTTCATCAACAGGGTACCTGAAATACACAAATGCAGTGTGATTAAAAACTTTGATAACTACTGAGTACATAGAACATATCTGATTAACATATCTCATCGATTGCTTTCATAATAGATTTTTAAAATTGTAAAGACTTCTTTTAATACGAGCACCCTTACAGTGTTTCTGTTTATGCTCGTGTTTAAGCTATTATATACCGATTAGGGGTGTAACGATTCATCTTACCAATGATTTGATTCATATCATGATTTGTTGTTGCCGATTTGATCCAAGGACAATATTGGTTCATTTAGAACGATACGATCTGAAACAATTCAGTGGCTGGAAATGAAAAAAATTCATCCAGCACGACTAAGTAATAAGTACTGGACCAGTGCAGGTTAAATTTCTTAGATTGTTGTTGTTTCTTGTAAGGGAATCTGGTAAAAACTAACTTTGGTCATTAAATATAAAGATTTTCCTGATGTACTTTCCTTGAATGTGTCTTATTGTGTACAACACTATATGTGTTTTCTAATGGACTATGAGTCTGCTTCATAAAAGTTGATTGATTGATTGATTGATTGTATTGCTTTGCATTAAAGCAAAGAGGGAAACAGCAACTTATTGTTAGGCTTTACACGATCAGCAAGTTGGAAAAAAAACGATCTGATCACAAGATGGAGCAATGTCTATTTAAATGACTTGTTCATTTACTTCAGGGTGTCCGGCCTCTCCCTTAGAGATAGGGTGAGAAGCTCGGTCATCCGGGAGGAGCTCAGAGTAGAGCCGCTGCTCTTCCACATTGAGAGGAGCCAGATGAGGTCGCTGGGGCATCTGGTTCGGATGCCTCACGGACACCTCCCTGGTGAGCTGTTCCAGGCACGTCCCACCGGGAGGAGACCCCGGGGACGACCCAGGACACGCTGGAGAGACTACGTCTCTCGGCTGGCCTGTGAACGCCTCTTGATCCCCCCGGAAGAGCTGGATCAAGTGGCTTGGGGGAGGGACGTCTGGGCGTCCCTGCTAAAGCTACTGCTCCCGCGACCCGACCTCGGATAAGCGGTAGAAAATGGATGGATGGATGGATTTAAATAGATACATTGCTCCATCTTGTGATCGGATCGGTGATCGTTTATCGTTTTTTTAAACTTGCTGATCGGTGATCGGCCCCAAAAATCCTGATCGTGTAAAGCCTACTTGCGAGCTGTATCGTATTAAAAATACGTGAACATACATCAAGCAATCCTTAAGAGAATGTCCTCTCCTGAGCACCGGTGACTCCCACCACCACACGTTTTACACCATTTTGTTCTTTTTTTTGACCAACACAATACACGTGCGATCCATTGTTGTTGTCGGTGCCATGGTAACAAGTGTATCCGGTCGTGTTTGAGTTGACAAGATAAAGTCCAGTGATCTTAAAAGATGGGATGCGTTGGTATCGGAAAACAAGATTTTATTGCTTTAGTCTGACATGGTGCAATCCTGAAAGACCAAATTTGTCTTGTAGTCTGATCCTGGCATTACGTGTTGTGTCTCTCAGACGTGTTGTCTGTCCCACACTCCCGACATGTTTTGTTTTTTAAAATAACTTTATTGACGATCAGATATTTTCAGTACTACGTCAAAAGAACTAGGTTTTGGATTCAAATATACTGTACACGATGGTGACGCGGAGTAAATGTCTTTTGCCGAGCCGATCAATGACGTCATTGATCGGATCAGCGAATTATGACATTAAAGCAGATCAGCATAAAATGCTAATTATCGTCCAATACCGATCAAGCCGATCAGATCGATGTAAAGTCTACTTATTGTTATTTATATTTTTTTGTTTGGCCATTTTTTTATATTTTATTGTTTGGCCATTTTTTTCCTAGAAAAGAGATGATTACTTGGTGTTAGAATTATGTTAGTCTCCGTAGCTGGACCCAAAGTTTGAGAATCCCTGTTCTAAACAGCTAAATAGAAATGGCTAGAGACGAAGCACTGTGAGGTTTTCCAGAGGAAAATCTTTTACGAATATTGTTAATAATACATAAAGCTAAATAAGTGAACAAACCTTCTCTTTGTAGCACAAACTTGAGCTTGGAACAGCATCCTGCAGTTAACATTGTCACTGGTTCTCCTCTCGGGATACTCTGGCATCGTTGTTAGCGTCGAGCAAATTAAGCTAAACTCACCAGTTTGAAAGGCTTCAAAGTGCATGGTGATTTGCCACAGGAGTGACTAGGGGTATGTTCGGAAATTTACTCCGAGCGCGCTCTATACACTCTGGAACGTTCCGAAACTCAGAGCGTTGTTGGAGTGTGCTGTTTAGAGCGCCACACTCCGCGAGTGCCGGAACGCACTCCCGCGGCTTGACTGAGGAGATAGAGTGGCAGGAGCGTCAGGCAGGATGAGATGTTTACAGGCAAAACTGACATATTCAATATGGCGGATGCACTGAGGTATCCCTGCCAATGGCAAACACGCTCATTCGTAAATTCATAGAAAATGGAGCACGCTGTGCATCTCTGAACACTGCACTCTCTGAGCGCAGTGAGTGCATCAGATTGAATTTTCAAATGTACCCGAGATATGGGGCATAAAAAAGGAAGCGAAGAAGAGACAAAGAAGAAAGTAGCGTTGACAGTGCTAACTGATAAATCAAGCAAAGTAAAAAGAATGAGTGTTTTTCTTAGAAATACAACGCATACACACCTCCTCATGAAGCCTGCCGTGCTTAAATCCAGTGCGTTATTTCCTAGTATCGATAGAATCAATTAGAATTCAGTTACTTTTTAAAACGATTTAAATCGATATAATTAGGTCCGGAATCCTAATTTGCAGAGGGCAGATTGATCTACTTGGATCCTAGGAATATAAATCGATACATCAATATAATGAATTAATAGTTACACCACTAATGCTGGTATGTCTATGTATTTATTTGTTGTAAAGTGTTTAGTAGTAAAGTCAAGTACTCCCCCACAGTTGCACACTTAAAAGAGGTTCCCTTGCACTGCTGAACAAATTACACTTGCACTTGACTAACTGGGATTAAGAAGTATAGTTTGTGTGTGTGTGTGTTTGTGAGTGACTGAAAGGAGGAATCCTTCTTTTGTCTGACTGAAGCATGAGGTCTCCTGGGATGTTTTCAAATCCTGTCTGGAATGTGTACAGGGGGTGGAGGGTGGATGGGCGTGTGGCTTAGCATGTCACCCTATATATACAAGGAATGCCAATATTTGCGTGTATTTCAGGAGTGGATCCATCTTTCTTCCTTCCTTCCATACAGATTTCCTGTAAATGGCAATGTCAGATTTGATCAGCGTCTCAGGGTTGTGTGTTCTCCATCTTTCTTTTCCAACAGCTTGTGCTTCTGTAGTTACATGTAAAAGAAATACATCAAGACAACATTCACTAACTTAATTTGGTTGCTAGTTGATTTACCTCCTGCCATATACCACACAATCACAATTTATAAAAACCATGGCCAAACACTGTGTGTGGTTTTGTATGACTCTATCAGTACCACAATAAAATGTTCATAGGGATATTTTCCATGGTAGACTACTAAAAGTAAACAGATAGAGCAGACTTGCAGATCAAATAAATTTAATTATGCATCGACGTAGGAGTTTGCTGCTGCAATGTTATTTTGAACCTCTCCTACAGTTCAAGGTGTTTCTGACTATTCTGCTTCAGCAAAGTTTGGAAAACTTAAGATGACTGCTAAGTGTCTCCCTGGTCATGTTTTTTTATGTGTCTCATGCAGGATGGTGATGGAGGAGGGGGGCCAAACAGAGAGGAGGGGGGATCCACTGACTGGAGGAGCAGCCAGAAGGCAGATCCTGGTGGAGCTTGGTGAGTGAACTGAGCTTGTTTGGCCTTTTTATAAAGTGACTCAAGTGAGTTTCCTTAACATTTCTGTTCTGTGTCACAGCGGACCAGAACCTTGATGGAATTTGTCTCTCTACATATCGAACAGCCTGCAAGCTTAGATTCATACAGAAGAGATGTAACTGTAAGTTTAAAAATAAACAAAGTAAAATAAAAGTACCTACAGTATATTTGAAATCTTCTTTGTTTGCCATCATTTCCCTTGCAGTGCATCTTATCGACATATACAACGTGATTGAAGCAGTGCGCGACGCCGGTCTGAACGCTGTGGAATTAAATGCTGGCATTTCTGTGACCAGGCTGGAGAACCTGGTGTCTTCCCTTTTTAACCAGCTCAGCAAGCGCCTTCCCACCACACACCCCATTAAGCCACGAGAGAGTACTGTCCTATTTGTTGAGTTCATCCTGGCTGCCATTGAGAGGTAAATGAGAAATCTACTTCATATTTTTCAGATCTCAGGATTTGTCCTGTTTGTTTTATGTAAAAATTACAAATACAGTGCCGTGAAAAAGTATTATAGTATAGTAAACAAAATGTTTTTGCAGAGTTTCCGCACTTTAATGTTTATAAGGGTTACAAAGGCATTTCTAAAGCGTTACGATTCCAAGCGAACCATAGGAAGAGCCATTTTCCTCACATGGAGAAAACATGGAACAGTGGTGAACCTTCCCCGGAGTGGCCGGCCTACGAAGATTACCCCAAGAGAACAGCAATGTATCATCCAGGAGGCCACAAAGGAACTCAGGACAATTTCTAAAGAACTGTAGGCCTTCCTTGCGTCAGTTAGGTCAGTGTTCATGACGCAACAATAAGGAAGAGACTTGCCAAAAATGGCATCCATTGTAGAGTTCCAAGGCAAAAAACCACTGCTGGCCAAAAAGAACATAAAGGCTGGTCTACTTTTGGGGGGGAAAAAAAAAACCCTGAATGTTTCCCAAGACTTTTGGGAGGGTGTTATATAGACTGTCGAGATGAAAGTTGAGCTTTTTGGAAGGTGTGTGTCTCATTACATCTGGCGTAAATTCAGTACAGCATTTCAGAAAAAGAACATCATACCAACAGTCAAACATGGCGGTGGTAGTGCGATGGTCTTGGGCTGATTATTCCTTCAGGACCTGGACAACTTGCTCTGATTGATGGAACCATGCGTTCTGCTCTTTAACAGAAAATTTTGGAGAATGTTCAGCCATCAATTTGTGACCTCAAGCTGAAGCGCACTTGGGTTCTGCAGTGGGAGAATGATCCAAAACACACCAGGAAGTCAACTTCTGAATTACTTAAAAATAAAAATAATTACGGTTTTGGAGTGGGCTCGTCAAAGTCCAGACTTGAAGCTGATTGAAATGCAGTGGCATGACTTCAAAAAGGGCGTTGATGGCAGGTGTGGGAAGTAGCTGGACCCAAGAGCAGGCGGGGGCAGATGTAAAATGATGAACTGTTTATTGAGGAAAGATTATGGAGGTGGTCCTGGATGTGTTGGCAGGCAGCGGCGTGGACAGGCTTCAGCAAAGAGACGTGGAATGTGGGATGAATTTTCAGAGACTGTGGAAGCTTCAATTGGACCGAAGTGGGATTGATGATCTTGGTAATGGGGAAGTGACCAATGAAACGCGGAGTGACCTCTGTCTGAAGCGCGAGGTCGTGAGAAGAAAGCCAGACAGATTGGCCCACCTTGTATTCGGGCGTCGGGGAGAGATGACGGTCCGCGAGCTGTTTATTGCGTGCGGCGGACCGGGTCAACGCCGCTCGGACGTCTTTCCACACTGCCTGGATTCTCCGGAGATGATCAGGACTGCCAATACCTGCTCCTGTTCTTTGAATAATGGGGGTTGGTAACCATAGCAAGCCATGAATGGGGACATACCGGTAGTGGAACTGGTGAGGGAGTTGTGAGCGTACTCAATCCATGGAAGGAATGAGCTCCAGGAGGAGGGGTCGCATGCGGCAACACAACGGAGGGCAGATTCAAGGGATTGGTTTGCCCTTTCCGTCTGGCCGTTGGTCTGCGGATGATATCCTGATGATAAGCTGGCTGCTGCACCCACCGCTTTACAGAATTCCTTCCTTACCAGGGATGAGAACTGAAGACCTTTGTCAGAGACAATATTGATGGGAATACTGTGGAGTCTAAAGACATGCTGGACAATGTGGTTAGCAGTATCGAAGGTAGATGGTAGTTTGGGGAGGGGTACGTAATGGACTGATTTGGAAAAGCGATTGACAATGAGAATGATAGAGTTGCATTCAAAAGGAGGTAGACCGGTAACAAAGTCCAGTGCGATATGGGACCAAGGGTGGCTAGGGATAGGCAATGGACGCAGGAGCCCAGCTGGGGGCAGGTAGGAAGACTTCCCTCGGGCACAGACGGAGCAGGCTTGGACGAATTGGAGGGGGGTGAGTAAAGTCGAGACATGGCATCTGGTTTGCGGTTTTTGGAGCCAGGATGGAAGGAGAGCCTTAAATTATACCTGCTCAAGAAGAGAGCCCAGCGAGCTTGTCGAGGGTAAAGGCGTTTGGCGGAATGGAGGTAAGAGAGATTCTTGTGGTCTGTCCAAATGATAAATGGTATTTCAGTCCCCTCCAGCCAGTGTCTCCACTCTTCCAAGGCCCATACAATGGCCAGTAGCTCTCGGTTGCCGACTTCGGAGTTCCTCTCGGCAGGGGACAAACGGCAGGAAAAAAAGGCACAGGGGTGAAGTTTCTGGGTCGTGGGGTCCCGCTGCGAGAGGACAGACCTTGCCCCCGTGTCCGAGGCGCCAATCTCGACCACGAACTGGAGGAAGGGGTCGGGGTGGCGAAGAATGGGCGCACTTGTGAACAGGGTCTTGAGTTGACTAAATGCTTGGGATGCTCCCGGGGTCCACTGAAAGGGGGAGCTGGTGGATGTGAGGCTAGTGAGGGGAATTGCGACCTGACTGTAATTCCGGATGAATCGACGGTAGAAATTGGCGAATCCAAGGAAACATTGCAGTTTTTTGCGTGTGGTGAGAGTGGGCCAGTTAACGATTGTAGTTGTCCTATAGAGATAACGTAGCCCAGGAAGTGTACGGAGGAGAGGTGGAATTCACATTTTTCGGGTTTAACATACAGGCGGTTTTCAAGGAGGCGTTGGAGGACTTTGCGTACATGATGGTGATGTTCTTCAACGGAGCAGGAGAAAATGAGAATGTCATCCAAATAGACAAAATCAAACTGGTTCAGCATATCACGGAAGACGTCGTTAATGAAGGTCTGGAAGACAGCGGGGGCATTAGTCAATCCAAACGGCATGACCTGGTATTCGAAGTGTCCGAGAGGGGTGTTGAAAGCGGTTTTCCATTCATCCCCCTCTCGGATACGGATGAGGTGGTAGGCGTTCCGTAGATCCAATTAGGTGAATAGCCGGGCGTCGCAGAGGGGCCTGGTCTTTTGATCACAGGGGGCATGAGGAAATAAAGTGACCGGATTGACCGCAGTAGATACATAGCCGCTGAATGACTCGACGCTGACGCTCCTGTGAGTCTAGACGCGTTTTACCAATTTGCATGGGCTTTGTTGTAGCTACGGGGAGTGACGGAAGTGCGGGAGATGGTGCGGGAGGCGGGTTTGAAGCCGACGGCGTGGTGCTCTGAGTGGGAGGATTATATTCGCAGAACCTCCTCTCTCGTGCTCTCTCTCGCAGTCGGTTATCAAGCCGAATGGAAAGGGCGATGAGATCCTCGAAAGAGGAGGGCTCGTCCCGGACCGCTAGCTCAGTTGGTCGGCGAGGCCATTTGAAAAATTCCCCCCAAGCGCCGCGTCGTCCACCCGCATTCACCTGCCAATATCCGGAACTCAATGGAATATTCCGCTGCTGATTTAGCGCCCTGCGTGAGCGTGAGGAGGCGATGGGTGGCTTCTTTGCCCTGAACTGGGTGATCGAAAACCTTACGGAGTTCGGCAGAAAATGAATCGAAGGAAAGGAGGACCGGAGAGGAGTTTTGCTATAATGAAGTGGACCATTTTGCTGCTTTGCCACCGGAGGAGGTTAGTGACATATGCTACTTTGGAACGTTCGGTGGGATAACTGTACGGTTGGAGATTGAATACGAGTGAGCAATTAAGAATAAACTGGCTACATGCACCTAGGTCCCCGGAGTAGGGCTTGGGCGGAGGGACATGAGGTTCTTTTTACGGGAAGCGGGGTGGCTCGGAGGCTGCGGGCTTGGGAGGAGTACTCACAGGGGGCTTAATGGATTGCATCTGTTGGGAAAGGAGGGAGACGTTGCGAAAGGGAGTGGAGCATTTTGGTGATTTCTTGCAGGTTTTTGTCCTTTCGTCCAATGTGGGCGCCTTGGAGGGTTAGTGCGTTCTTCAGAGCCTCCGGAGTTGGTGGGTCCATAGTGGCCCAAGTATTCTGTCATGTGTGGGAAGTAGCTGGACCCAAGAGCAGGCGGAAGACGGATGTAAAATGATGAACAGTTTATTGAGGAAAGGTTATGGAGGTGGTCCTGGATGTGTTGGCAGGAGGCGGCGTGGACAGGTTGCATGCAGTGGACAGAACAGGCGGCTGGCTCGGTGGCAGGAATGACGTGGGTCAGGAACACAGGGCAGCACTGGGAACTGGGAGTTAACAAGGGATCAAGGAGTTAAGTGGCTTACTTGAGTACAGTGGGCCGTGGAACCGCTAGGAGAGGCTGCAATACTTAGGAACAGTGGGTGATGAGGCTGATTGAAGACAGGTGCTGAAGAGAGGGGAGGGGGGAGAAAGAGGACACACAGCGCCCTCCCGACTCCAATAATGGAACTGCAGGGCAGTATATGACAGTTGATGCTCAAAAACCCTCCATTTTTGCTGAATTCAAACAATTCTGCATGGAAAAGTGGGCCAAAATATTTCCACAGAGATGTGAAAGACTCATTCTCAGTTATACAAAACACTTGATTTCAGTTGTTGCTGCCGAGTATACCACAACCAGTTATTAGGTTTAGGGGGCCATTACATTTTCAAGTAGTGTCAGGTAACTGAATAGTTTTTTTGTCTTTAATAACTGAAATCACCATTTAAAAACAGCATTTTAAGTTCACTTGGGTTATATTTGTCTGATATTTACATTTGTTTGATGATCTTAAACATTAAAGTGGGGAAACTATGCAAAAATATAATAATTTGAGAAGGGGGCCGATACTTTTTCAAGGCACTGTATCAGAAGCTTGTAGAAATCTGGTGTCTATAATGTGTTTCAGCGAACCAGAGAGCCGACTGACAGTGTTCTCAGTGAAGGCGATTCTGTCTGTGCTATGTGGAGGGAAACTAGTGGACAAACTCCGCTGTAAGTACCAGCAGACACTATCCTAACCACTGATGGATTAAGGTTGTCAGGGGCTTCTAGTCTACATTGTCTGTCGGGCCCCCTTAAATATCGAACCCGTTTAAAATTGACATAATGACCTTGGTTGTTTTAAATGTGTTTGTGAGTTGTGTGGATTTTTTGTTTTTTTGAAATTCAATGCACATTAAATCAAATTGTTTTTTTTTGTTAATTGCCAGTTAGAGGCCTGTAGCATATCTGGGGCCGAGGAGCTTATTTACTGTATCTATACATTTTCCCTGAAGTACTGAGAACTGTCCTCTTACTTTTTTTATCATCGCTGATGGTGTAGTGGTACGCTCCCCTGACTTTGGTGCGGGCAGCGTGGGTTCAGTTCCCACTCAGTGATGGTGTGAATGGTTGTCCGTGTCTATATGTGCCCTGCGACTGACTGGTGACCAGTTCAGGGTGTAGTCTGCCTTTCGCCCGATGTCGGCTGGGATAGGCTCCAGTGCCTCGTGAACCTAACCAGGATAAACTGTGTTGAAAATGAAATGGACTTTATACATAAGTGCCATCTTGCGGGAAACATATGTTATTGCTCCAACTGTGTCAGGTCAACTTAATCTGCGTGTGTGCAGATGTGTTTTCTCAGGTCTCAGACTCCAGCGGTGTGATGGTCCTCTCCAAATTGGACCATTTTCTGATGGAGGCTCTCAAGCTGCCATCGGCTGTGCACGAACGACCATCCTTTGGCTACACAAACAACATGGTCCGCTCCTGCTTCCCACAACAGGTAAAAGATGCAAATCATTCTACGATAATCATTCTAAATTACTTTTGCAGAGTAAACAATGTGATTCTGTATGGTAATTTTCATTCAGGTCTTTTATTTTAACTGGTTGAAGAGTTTGGTTCTAATTGTTTTTGTAGAAGAGGGTGATGCTCAACATGTTCCTGGACATCATATCTGACCCTCCTCCATGTCTCGTCTGGCTGCCCCTCATGCATCGCCTTGCCAATGTGGAAAATGGTAGACACAATTACACACACTATTTTGTCATGTAATTGATGTAAGGCTGCAACTACCGATTATTTTTAATAATCGATTAATCTGTCGATTATTTTTTCGAATCATCGATGAATTTGATTTTTAAAAAATCTATCCTATGTAAAAACAGGACATTATTTCAAATTGACAGTACAGAAAATGCACAAACATAAATTGATTATGTTTCAGTTGCTGGTTGGTCCGTAACATGTCAATATACAGGCAAAAATGTTGATAATTGTTTTCCAAAGTAAAAGGTGTTTGCAAATGTCTTATTTTGATGAACCACAAAGATAATCAGTCTGCTTTCCATCCATCCATTTTCTGAGCCGCTTCTCCTCACTAGGGTCACGGGCGTGCTGGAGCCTATCCCAGCTCTCATCGGGCAGGAGGCGGGGTACACCCTGAACTGGTTGCCAGCCAATCGCAGGGCACATACAAACAAACAACCATTCGCACTCACAGTCACGCCTACGGACAATTTAGAGCCTCCAATTAATGCATGTTTTTGGGATGTGGGAGGAAACCGGAGTGCCCGGAGAAAACCCACGCAAGCACGGGGAGAACATGCAAACTCCACACAGGCGGGGCCGGTGATTGAACCCGGGTCCTCAGAACTGCGAGGCTGACGCTCTAACCAGTCGGCCACCGTGCCGCCTCAGTCTGCTTTATCATTAGCTTTATCATTATAATAAATTAATTAAATAAATAAATAAATAAAACATGCATTAATTGGAGACTCTAAATTGCTTGTAGGTGTGAATGTGAGTGCGAATGGTTGTTTGTTTCTATGTGCCCTGCGATTGGCTGGCAACCAGTTCAGGGTGTACCCCGCCTCCTGCCCGATGACAGCTGGGATAGGCTCCAGCACGCCCGCGACCCTAGTGAGGAGAAGCGGCTCAGAAAATGGATGGATGGATGGATGGATAAATAAATAAATAATAATTATTTACTGATTCAATATTATAACAAATATAATTATTCAGGTTGATATACTGTTCAAAATATGCAGTTCTTTGATGTGACATACTGCAAGATTAGATTTATAAAAAGATTGATTGTATTTTAAGCTGTTTCTATCATGTTTTTCCTTAGCTTTTATAACTCTCTTTCTTCTTTTTTCCCTCAGTCTACCATCCCGTCTCATGTTCCTACTGTCGTAGCAACGGTATGACAGGCTTCCGCTATCGCTGTCTCCGTTGCAGAGGATACCAGCTCTGCCAGAACTGCTTCTGGCATGGCAATGCCAACGGCTCTCATGGCAGCCAGCATCAGATGAAGGAGCACTCATCCTGGGTGAGTCACGACGGTTGAAGGAGCAAAGGTTGTTTATAACATTATAGTGTACAGATAAACCATGATAAAATGCTGTTATTGTTTGAAATTGTTATTATCATTTCTACAGTAGTTGGCATCACTGAGAGTAGTAGTTGTTTTTGGCTTCTGCTATCCGGTGCGCTGCAACAGCAAACAAACTGAGGAAGAAAGACGTTGTCATCAACCATAGAAGAAAATGAATACCAAAAAAAGGATGTGACTATAAGAGCAAAGAAGAAAAAGAATGTCAGACGCACGTTACAGACCTATGGTGCTACGAAAAACGATGGAAGGCAGCCCAGATGACGGCGAGATTTTCTTTCTCCTTTAAAAAGGGCTATGGTAGAAGTGCAGGCCTATTTCGCTTTTATATAAGACTGCAGATCCATCCATCCATCCAAAATAAATTCAATAAGAGGATGTAGGACCCTCTATGCAGAGAATGCAAGAAGAAAGTCGCCGTAAAGGGGTGCAACATGTCGACTGTTTTCATTTCCGTGATCATCACTCAAAATTGTTGACTAAACTTGTCTCGGTGAACAATTTTGGGTGATGATAGGACAAGTTTGCTGTTAAATGTGTCACTGTCATCTTAGTTAATAAAAGTTAATTTTGTGGTTTATTGTAGTTGTTTAGTAGTTCAATTGTGCTCTGTGTGTGTGTGTGTATATATAAAAAATATAAGTTGTTAATCTTTAATTACAACTGGACAAACTCTTTCACAAGGTAGAATATTAGTTTGTAATGTTTCTTTGTAATAGATGATATTGTGGAAGATTTGGAGCAGAAGTTGCATTACATCCTTTTGCAAAAAGGTTCTATATGAACAATCACTATTTGGCGTCTTTGCGCCTCCCCTCCAGTCCTTTAGGTGGCGGTATTATAATGCCTTCCCTTAGAATTTATTTTTACTGAGAAATAATAAAAAAAAAAAAAAAATCATGTATTTTTACATAATTAAGGGTTCTTCCTTGAGCCATTCTCTACAATGTTTTGGGAAAATCGGGTTTCTAGTTTTTGTGTAATTCTGCTAAACAAAAATAATCATGGAAACTCCAGGGACCAAAAACATCTGTATGGCAGCGCTGTTAATGTTATGCATGGTGCACATCTTTTTCAGTGGTATGATTTACCACCAGTGCACAGTCAGAGGGGTCACTGACAAATGGTTGTTTGGCTATTGATTTTCTTTGACACCTAAACTACTCACCAAAAGGACAAAAAATAATCACATCCAGATATATATTGTGTACTGTAGTACTGTTTGTTATTTACATAGCACTGTACATTTTAGAAACTGTGATTGAACTTGACGTATGGTGTGATGGTTATCTTTTTAAAATTCAAATGCAGTAAATGTGACTCAGGATCTTCCATGAACATAAACCACTTTCAGTGTGCCAACCCTTGATAGCACTTTTGGTTTGTTTTCATGTAGAAGTCGCCTGCAACGAAACTGGGCCGAGCCCTGGGCAGAACTCTGGGTTGTGTATCGTCCAGGGAACCCTCCCACCCAGTTTACCCAGAAGAACCTGAGAGGACCCTAAATCTTGCTAATATAGTGTAAGACTCACACACACCTTTTCATTAGCATGTGTTGTGCATACATGCAAATCAGTCGCCTTTCGGCGAATTTCGCTGTTTTGAACTCAAAATGGGCCATTTACGTGAATCATATCGATCCGATGAGTTTTTCCTTGGGGGGGTGTCGTTCGTCGCTGTTGTCATAAGCTGTTTCGTACTCCTTGAACACTGGCAGCTAGAACCTTTCCACACATCCACCATCCACACACACATGTAATTACTGAATATCACGCCGCGGCGGACGAACATGTGAGCGCATCGGCCTGAGGTTCCGCCTGTGCGCTCGGGACCTGCTTTGGATAAGTCACGGGTTTACGAGACCAGAAAAAAAACACTTCCGCCGCTTCTGCTGTTAGGAAGTATCGGTACTGTTACTCCATTACAATGATCTAAATGTCGCTTGCTACATTTATTTATCAATAATTGCTTATTTATCAACAATTTTGTGCACGAGACTACGGCTTCAACTTTGAGGAGAATGCTATTCATGTGGCACAGCTTTAAGCAGGTATCATGTGCAGGTGGAGATGGGCCTGGCTCAAGTTGGAGGCCAAAACAAAAAAGCAAAGAAATGAGGCATGTACTTGAGCGGTGTAAATAAATGTTTTTCAGTGTGAAGAAAATGTGTTAATTTTGCTTTATTGTACTCTTCAGAGTCTTCCCGATTGCTTCATTTATTTTAAAATTAAAAAAAAATCTCTGGGGGCCCGGGGATCCCTCAAGACTCCTCTACAATGTTTTTTTTTTGGTCACTTTTTTAATGCCTTTGGTGTTTGCATGTCTGGTTGAGTAAAATGTCTCTTTGGCATAGAAGTCGTTTCAAAAGAGAAGTTACCTGTTTTTCTGTAAGTTTTGATGTCGAAGTTACACACTGAAACCATTTTGTTAAGCGACTAGGTATGGGTGTTTAATTACATTTCCTTGATTTAATTTAAAAAAAATTATACATTACTTAACTATATTTTAACGCACGGGATATTCTTTCAGAATGTGCTGCATTAAACAGAATGTTGCCGCCTAGAGAAGGTCTATGTAGATGTAGCCCAACCCACATCACCAGCCAGTCCCACACAATGGGCAGATTTCGTAACACTCAATAATGAGACCCATTCCTATGGGCAAAGGAATCTGTCTATATGATACTGATACTGGCATTATTGCATTATTACGGTATACCCACTCTGGAAGCACAAAACATTATTGCCTAAACGAGGCTTCAGTCTGGCTCTCTGCTGTCAATAATTTGTAGAAAAAAGGGTAGTCTTCATTGACAGAGGTAAATTATTTTCTCACAGGTAAACTCTCATCAACTTCTGTGTCATTTGTTATTGCCTTGATCGTTACACGTTCACAGAACATGCAGGTAGCTTTAGGGAAATAACAAATCCAGCCAACCCTTTAGCTGGCTCCGCCCTCTGTGGCTGAATTCACAGTGTTTGGTTTTCTGAACATCAGCAGATGGGTTCATTGCATGCCTCCCAGCATTGAGCTTTTATTCAGGCCAGCACAGAGCCACTAAACTATGCTGTGAGTATGCAGATAGTAAGGCACCATCAGGTCATTTTCTTTCTCAGTCTTCATCTTTTACAGCGTTTCGCTTCAGTTGTTTATCTCTTTTCATCTGTCTTTGTGTACCTCTTGTGATCTTTGCTCTGTCTGTGTTTGCTCTGACCGGAATGATTCACCTTTGCATGACTACACTGAAGCGTGTGAGTGTGTGCTTCAAATGTGTGATTACGGGTAGGATAGGGCTCTGTACTTAATGAGTTGATGATCATACTTTTTGTCTGTGTTTGCATAGTCGATGCAAGTCATCATTGTCTTTGTTAACGTATGTGCAGCCCTTCTCAACCTATTGCGAGCCCAAGTCCAGCCATGTTGTTGTCTTCATCAGCACCAGAGTCCACCAAGAGGTAAAGTTTGATAAACTACCAATATATCAGTCATGCTGGAACAGAAAATGGCCTTTCCCAAATGGTTCCACCACAGTAGTGAGCTGAGTGTCCCAAGACTTTGTCAATGTAGTGTATGTAATGCTCACGTTGCTGTGTATAACCTTTGTCAGCAGTTTGGCAACAGCTCAGCGCATGAATGAGGAACACGCTTTGATCGCCGCTTATGTGAATCGCCTTCAGCGCAGCCCACGGTGAGAGGCTGCAGGGATCCAGTTATTGGAATAGAAAATATATAATTATAGTTAATCATCCTTTTGTCAGCAAAGACAAACAAGAACCAATGATAGCTTGTAAGCCAATAAGACAAAAAGTCAGTTTGGACTGCAACAACAAACAGCCTTTTGGGAAACTGATTGTGCGTCATGTGTTAGTTTGACTCATCTGCTACTTAAAATAGCAGTAGGAAACAATATTTCTATCCTCAGGATTTTGCCCTACAGTTGTAAAGTGTTTTTTTTACTTTTAAGCCTCTGTGCTAAGATCTAATTGACAGCAGTATACAGTATGTAATGTACATTTGTTAACCAACATGGACGAAGCGAATTAATATGCACGAACAGTACTTGTATGCTTTTTAACATGTTTGTCCAAAATGTTTTTTATGATTAACAATGACTAACAAGGTTGTATGCATTTTGGAAAGTGATATTAAAGTTTTAGAGTAAACATATTCTCTCTGTTAGCAGCATACCTATTCCTAGCAGGCAAGATGAGGAGCACAAACTTATCGCCCGCTACACTTCTCGACTGGCAGAGACCGAAAGCTCAGGGGTGAGATCATATTTATCAATCTCATATTCATAAGCTTTAGTCATACACCTCATGCAGAGAAACGCGTAAAGCATTGGCAAGTAATGTTTTCAATCTTGTGTTGTGTTTAGGTGATACCCACTCGAAGCATTAACTTTGATGTAAACAAACAGAAGAGGGAGCTCATTGCGCAGCTGGAATCCAAAAACAGGTAGAAAAGTGTTAATTGAAATTTTTGTTGAGAAAATGTTGCTTTTAAGTATTTGTTTATATTATTTTTACTTTTTGAAAAGTATTTCTTTAGTTATTATTACAGAGGAACCTCCAATGTCGAGCACATTCAAAATGATCAATTACTAAGTTATGTAAAGTGAATTATTTTCATTTCAGTATCAAATGATCGCCATTCTAAAATATTATATTAAGAAAAGCTGCACAGGCAGTGTTTTAAGTAACAATGCAACATTACTGACTGTCACAAACATATAAAGAGAAGAAAGAAACAAGAAGCTGTTGGCACAGAATTGCTGTTACCGGGTGGCATTTTATCAGTACTGTACTGCTGAAATGAATTATTGCAGGGTTCACCAACATGGTCCCTGTGGGCACCAGGTAGCCAGCCCTCAGCGGCCTGTTAAAAAATAGCTAACCTGTGATGGAACATTGTAATTTTGTAGGTATGTTGTAAAGATTATCATTTGAAAATATAAACATTTGCAGACATTTATAGAAATAGTGGTGCATATTGATATTTATCGGTTTTCTACCTTGTTAAATCATTGGTAATAATTGTGAGAAATCATTAACATGATAGGTGTCTTCTCATGGATGAAAGTAATTATTCATAATAACATATTATTAAAGGTAACTTGAGTGCCCAGGGAGGAGTTTGGGGTATCAATGTCCGGGGGATGTTGGTGGATCGGCGGTCGGGGTCTTGAACCTAGGTCCCCCATGGTGGCAGGCAATGATCTTAACCATTGGGCCACAGCTGCCCAGAAAGCTGGACGATCTCATACTGTTCCTCTCCACCTAAATCTAGTAAAGATTGTACTATCTGAAGGGCATGCAAAGGTAGACCTTTGCATGAATCAGTACCGAAGAAGTAGGACCAAGTTTCAAAAATATTTGCGACCCATGAAGTAATGAGGAGTGTACAAATTCATTTACTTTTACGTTTGCTTGGTAAAATTTATTTGGGTATGTAATTGATATTTAATTGTATTGCTTATGGCGGACTGAGCGTTACAGTGGACGACTGTAACTGCCTCACAGTTCTGAGAACCTGGGTTCAAATCCGGCCTCGCCTGTCTGAAGTTTGCATGTTTTCCCCGTGCCTGTGTGGGTTTTCTCCGGTTTCCTACCACATCCCAAAAACATGCATGGTAGGTCAATTGAAGACTCTCAATTGCCCGTAGGTGTGAATGCGAGTGCGAATGATGGTTGGTTTATGTGTGCCCTGCGATTGACTGGCGACCAGTTCAGGGTGTACCCCGCCTCCCGCCCAGAGTCAGCTGAGATAGTGAGGATAAGTGGTACGGAAAATGGATGGATGGATGGATGTTGGACTGAGCAGTCCACACTTTTCTATTGCGCAATGTGTTCCATTTTTAGCATCACACTTATTTCTTTATGCCCTAAAGTCTCTGTCGTGGCTTCACAAAAAAAAAAATTATGTTAACTTTGGAGGTTAACATGAATTGCATTTATTTTTATTCTTTAAACACTACTTTTCATCTTTTATTGGACCGTATGTTATTGTTGTTATTGGAAAAGTTCCCCCCCCCCCCCCCCCCCCCGCCTGGTCAGTCATGTTCAGTGTGCCCAACATTGACCACTGTGTTGTTTCATTGCCCAGAGAGATTTTGGCAGAGATCAAGCGTCTCCGTTCAGAACACGATGCTGTGTGCCAGCCCAGTCCAGAGAAGGGCAGCACCAACCCGACTCTCCTGGCTGAGCTTCGTCTGCTCAGGTGAACACACACTCCAGGAGCTACACTGAAACATGTTACAAAACGTTTCATGTATGCTGATATTTTTACCTTTGTAAGAGCTACAGGCGTGTTCACGGATATAAAGCTGCCGTTTAAGTCAGCCGATTCTGACAATGCATTGTCAACATTGAGTGCCAGTGTCTCACTGAGGCAGAAATGTGCTGTCAGGCTTTGCAGCACAGAGCAGGAGGCTTTATGGCAGATGGCAATGACAGATGGATGTTTGGAAAAGCCAATGCAAAAATAAATTAATAAATTGAATACTCATCAAGCATGTTTATGCTTTTCAGTAACAACAACAAACCTAACAGGAGGGATTTGTTCTGTGAAACCATGTTGTTTGAATGGTTTTGATACATTGATTTGTCCACCATGTTGTTATCATGCTCTTTAGGTCAAATAGCCAGTCACTATGCACCAAGACGTTTTTTTAACTTTAAGGCCAGTCTCCATTTCACTGGGATCCACCCTCTCAAAAGATGTTCATTTTCACTCGTTGCAGCTTTAAAATCTACTACAGCAAGCAGCAGTTATTGATCCAGGTCACTTATTAATGGCTAATACCTTAATTATTCATTTAAGTTTGCTCTGAACAGTGGTATACCTTTTGTGATATTGTGCAATAATCATCATTTCATTTACACTTCATTATGTATATTGGCCCAGTATAGTGCCTGTAGTTGAAGTGGAGTAAAACTGTACTGCATCATATAGAAAAGGGTTTCTTTTTTCTGCACCCCTTATGTAGCCAAATATGGAAATGAAAATAGATACTCTACAGTAAAAACACCCCTACTGTCGTACTGAAACGTGAAGATGTTTGTCATTTTGAATTTTCCTAAAATGGGACTTAATAAATGCACTTTTGTTCAGTCCCACTAAAGTGACAGTATTTGTTGTGTTGCAGACAGAGGAAAGATGAGTTGGAGCAGAGGATGTCGTCTCTGCAAGAGAGTAGGAGAGAATTGATGGTCCAGCTGGAGGGACTGATGAAGCTGCTCAAGGTTACACACACTGATTTGAACTATGGCCTTCATTCAGCATGGCATTTGGTCACCTACACATACAATGCCCCCCCCCCCCCTACAGAGGTTGTTAGTAACGCGCTACATTTACTCTGTTGCATTTACTCAAGTAACATTTTCAATAAACTGTACTTGTCAGAGTACTTTAAATGCACCATACGTTTTACTTTTACTTGAGTATTTATGTGAAGAAGGATCGGTACTTTTACTCCGTCACAATGATCGACATGCCGCTCGCTACTTTTATTTATCCATTCTTGCATGTGCGCGTCTATTTTTAGACACCATCTTCGACTTCCGCATAGGGCGCCTGTTGTGCCAATCCAACGTGACCACTAATGTCATTTGACTCCAATTCACCAATTAGACGACACATGACCATATTTCAGCACAGTTCTAACTTGAGAAAACACCTTGCGGTAAGTTGCAGATGTTTCTATTGTTGTTTTGGCAGTGGATACGGCACCATTAGCCCTATATTATGGTGTTGCACACGCACACACAGTCACTAAGTCCGGTCAGCAAACAGCTTCTTCATGAAGTCATTTCAGTGAATAAAGCAAATAATGTTTCTGTCGGGCCCAATGCATGTGTTGTTGGTTTTTGGGCAGTTCAAATTTGAAATGGTGGCACGTGTGTGTCGTCTCCCATATATTATTATTATTTATTATTTTATTTGCTGTTTATGCTCTGATTAAAAAAAGAGAGAAGTTACTCACAACTTACTCTTTACTTGAGTAGTTTTTTCATTGAAAACTTTCTTACTCTTACTAAAGTAAATATTTGGATGACAACTTTTTTTACTTTTACTTGAGTCATATTATTCTAAAGTAACTATATTTGGCTACTCTACCCACCTCTGCTCACCTCACTTTCCTTCCTCTGGTTTCTCCTTAAAACTCTTACCTGTTCTATCACTGCTTGTGTCTGACCTTTTCTTTCCACGGTTTCTCCATTTGTTTCCGCCTACCCCTGTGCTCTGACCCTGTAGGATGAGGAACAGCGACAGGCAGTAAGTTTAACCCCCATTCTGATCAGCAAAATCATTTGGCCTGTAAAAAATGGGATGCAAAGATAACTCAAATTAAGTCTGTTTCGGAACAATACTTTTATTTTAATATATATTTTTTAAAAATGCTTTATTGTCCTAAACCACATGGATTCATTATTACAAATCTTTCTTTTAGGCGCAGGCCGCTGGTTCCGCTCATGCTTTTCCTTCCCGGCCGAGCCCTTCGCCTGGTCGCTCAGTTGGTACCGCGTCTCCGCAGATGTATTCGCCCCAAGACTCCCTTGCCGGTGTGGGCGGGAATGTACAAGAGGCTTTTGCCCAAGGTAACATTTTTAGATGTACTCACCAGCCACTTTGTAAAGCTATGTTTGCCTCCCAATTTCAGGGAACTATGGGCAAAACGGGATTGTCGTGAAACAACGCGGGGAACAGAATAGGCAAATGTGTCATGCCGTGATTGTGGTGGATGCCTGTCAACATTTGTAAGGGGTCCAAAAAATTGCCACTGCAGGCACTGTGTGGATGAGAAACGTAGTTGGCTGTAATATAACAGGGCTGGGTACATTTTGAAAGTTGGCAGCAAAAGAAAAGGATGCTACTTTCGTTAAAAGTGTATTCTGGGTTTCATCAGAATTTATGATTCCAGGGACAATATTGTATAAGATGTTATTAAGTTTGCGTGAATGCATTGATAAATTATATGTGGAAATCAATTACTGTCTGATACGGTATCGCCCGATGGGGTCACAGACCAGAGACACAATTTCTACACAATTGAGGATCACCTCCAGTCGTGGGATAGAGAGCAATGTATGTATCTCAAAAGAAAATTAGGTCCCCATCACCCGAGCATTCAAAAGAACACCCTCAATGCACTGCCCCGTCTTTTGAAAAGACTGCAACAGTTGCACAACCATTGCATGTCTTATTCATTCATTCATTTCCTGTACCACTTATCCTCACTAAGGTCACGGGCGTGCTTGGAGCCTGTCCCAGCTAACTCTTGGCGAGAGGCGGGGTACACCCTGAACTGGTCATCACCCAGTCACAGGGCATATATAAACAAAGAACCATTCGGACTCACAGTCACACCTACGGGCAATTTAGAGTCTTCAGTTAACCAACATGCATGTTTTTGAGATGTGGGACGAAACCAGAAGACCCGGAGAAAACACACTCAGGCACAGGGAGAACATGCGGGGCCGGATTTGAACTGTGAGGCAGTTGGTTATGCTAACCAGTCTGTCTTATTGGATTTGCTTATTTTATACCATAACATGACGCACTCATTAATTATCAACAGCGGATACAGTGATTGACCATGAGAAATAAGCAAGACTTGAATACGGAGGGAAAAAATGGCCAAAATTCCTCAGCGCACTGCTTTATGGGTAAACATAGTGTAAATGTAGCTAAAGCTGCACTTACACGATTTAGTTAAATCCAATAAAAGAGCTGTGTCAAATAATTATACAGATAAAAGTGATCAGTTTCGAGTGACACTTTCACTATTTTTATTCGCTATTGTTTTTTGTTGTTGAATGTTCTCAGGCCCCAGGAGAAACTTGAGGAATGACCTTCTAGTAGCAGCTGACTCCATTACCAACACTGTCTCCTCACTGGTCAAAGAACTTCATTCTGGTACCCACACTTGGTCACTCTTTTGAACTCAAAATTTAAAACGATTAGACTATAAGAACAAGAATCACCTTTAGTGTCATTAAAATGCATGCATACACACAATATTTATTCTCTGCATTTTACCCATCACAGTGCACACACGCACTTGTTAGTGGAACACACTGGAGCAGGGGGCAGTTTAGGCACCCAGGGAGTTGTCCAGGGTTCAATCCCCGGCCCCGCCTGTGTGGAGTTCGCATGTTCTCCCCGTGCCTGCGTGGGTTTTCTCCGGGCACTCCGGTTTCCTCCCACATCCCAAAAACATGCATGAATTGGAGACTCTAAATTGCCCGTAGGCATGACTGTGAGTGCGAATGGTTGTTTGTTCCTATGTGTCCTGCGATTGGCTGGCAACCAGTTCAGGGTGTACCCCGCCTCCTGCCCGATGACAGCTGGGATTGGCTCCAGCACGCCCGCGACCCTAGTGAGGAGAAGCGGCTCAGAAAATGAATGAATCAATGAAAAAAATGTTCTACAAGCTAGTCTGGGATCGTTCATATCTGTTAATAAAATGCAGTGCAGTATTAGTTAAAAAAAAAAAGTTAGAATATTCGTACTTTAAACTGTAAAGATCCCACATAAATATGATTCAAAAACAATTTTATATAATGTCTAACTCATTTTATAACATTACCCTTCAAAATAAATGGTTTACAGATTATTTCGTTTTGAAAAAAATGCACCCTAAGTGCACGTGTGTTTGTGCACATTCCAGGGAGACTCCTAACAACCAAGGCTAGCCTTTGCTCCTGCTTGACATACAAAGCTTGTCTCTCAGTCAAGATGTATCACTTCAACATACTTCCTTGGACCAATTACTGTACGACTTTCCTATTTTCAGAAAGTGCACGAAAAAGGGTAATAGGTGAATTTTCCAGCGAATTGTTGGGTATATGGTCCACAGAAAAAAATTTGAATATGTGACTAGTTAGCTGCAAATATGTGGGGATTACAGTAGAGTGCAAACCTGCGCCATGGTGGAATTCTTAAAAGTGGGTTCGTGGGGATAAATAGTGGAACACTATACATGCGATATAGAGGAATTCAGTAGTCTCTGCAATCAGCTGTATGTTTCTGACCATAATGAGGCAGTAGTCGCAGAAAAGGATTTTTATTGTGAAGCCACACAAATACAGGACTCCCTGGTGCAACATAAATGTTGTCGTGGAAACAAAATGTACATGTATATCTTATTCACAAGCCTAAATCTGACCCTTTTTCTAAGCAGATGACGGTCGGGAGGAAGAGGAGAGATTGCTGAATGGGAAGGACAGAGGTAATCTCTTGAAGTGTGTTATTTCCTTTTCCACAAACCTTTTCCGCCATTGATTCAAATTATCATAGTGTTTGCATGTATTACAAACATGAACCCCCGTGTATTTGCAGAGGAAACGTTCCAGACCCACCTGGAGTAAAAATCTGCAATAGAGACAGACCACATAATTATTATTATTATTTTTTAAATAATTATACCCATATACTGTATTTTCCGCACTATAAGGCGCACTTAAAAGCTCTCAAAAATCGATGGTGCGCCTTATGTGTGCACTGAGTTCCAAAATCTGTAAAACCTTTGTGCGATTTTGGTAAGCTTGATTGACTGTCGGACCATTTCCCGCCGACATAGGGACGTAATACGAACACTGCGTACGCTGGCAGCGATAAACCAATTAGAGAAGTTTACGTAAAGCTCAGTACATTACGTGCGCTTACCTCTGGTAGGTATACTACTACCAGTATGCTGCAAAACAACATTTGTTTGGCTAAGGACCCCCGAAAATGGCATCAGCGAAAAGACATGCTTACGAGACACAATTCAAACTACAGGCTATCAGTTACGCGGTTGTAAATGGGAATAGAGCAGCCGCGAGAGAATTCAAAATCAGTGAATCTATGGTTCGGAAGTGGAGGAAGCAGGAGAATGAACTGGGCCAAGTTAAGAAGACAAAACAGAGTTTCAGGGGGAACAAGGCGAGGTGGTTGAGTTGGAAGACCAACTTGAACAATGGATTCTTGAACAAAGAGCAGTCTCTCTTCCTGCCTCTTTCGTGGCTCGCTGGCAATTTCAGAGCGATCCCGATTGGCTGGGAGCGGACCCGGTACCTTCGTAGTAGCGGCTCTGATCGCTTAGCGCAGGCCCACGTTTAGGCTGGGAAGCCATGTCCGTTCGATCCCGGCTCGCGTTTACCAAGCCGTGTGCCCGCACAAAAGGGGAAACGGGGGAGGGGTGGCCGATGGCCAGTCCGCCTGGCGATCTGCCCGCAAGGCACGAGGAGAGGAAAAACAAGACTAGCATGGACTCAACTCCCTAAGAAAGGTGTGAGTTTAGAGTTAAATACCCTAGGGGCGGGGCGTAGGAAGAGGGAGTGCCAACTTGGAGAAGACCACACCCATCAGCCTGAATCTTGTCTACAAATTTGAGTGAATGGGCTTTAAAATAATATCAATCTAAAACACTCCCAACTCTGCACTCTCACGCGTAGGATCATTGCTTGAACTTTGGTCGTGGCAGATGGGTTGCTTATTGTTCAATGTAACATTTCGTACTGTTTGATTTCAAATCATGAACAGCTTTCAAAATCATGCAGAAGAGTGACTATGGGGACACAGACACCTAGGCATACATTTGGAATATTTCTACAGAGTTTGCAAGATATTAAAACGGTCATTTTATCTTCTGTTAACAAACATCAGAGGCACGTCCACGAGTTCTGGCGTTTGCAGTTCCTCTCAACGCCAGTGGGTGGAGCCTCACGCGCATCGGTGGATATTAACCACATAGTCTTCCCCAACCATTTGGTCGGGGAAGGGGTCTTTTGAAGACGGGAATCAAGATTAGACGGGAAGCTGCTAATTAGGTTAAGGTCCCCTTGACGTGCACCAGGCCCTGTCCTAGTCGCCGTCTCACAGCAGGGCAGCGTGGAGGAGTGGGAGTTCTCAGGTGGTCGCGAGTCTCTGTGACGCCTCAAAGTTGCGGTGTGCATGTCCGCTACAGTCTCTACAGTCACCATTCGACTGACGGCAATAACGATAGCGCAAGACATGAAGATCGAACACTTTCAAGGAGGTCCGTCTTGGTGCTTCCGTTTCATGAAAAGGCGCCATCTCGCCATCCGCGCAAGGACTACCGTGGCGCAGCAACTGCCACCGGATTACAAAGAAAAGATGACCATCTTCCGCGCCTACTGCAGCAACAAGATTACCGACAGAAAGATCCAGCCCAACCACATCGCCAACATGGACGAGGTCCCTCTAACTTTTGACATCCCCGTGAACCATACTGTGGAGAAAAAGGGGACCAGCACGGTATCCATACGCGCCACGGGGCATGAGAAGTCTGCTTTCACTGTTGTTCTTGGTTGCCACGGTAATGGACAGAAACTACCACATATGGTCATTTTTAAGAGGAAGACGCTGTCAAAAGAAAAGTTTCCAGCCGGAGTCATCGTTAAGGCCAATCAAAAGGGCTGGATGGACGAGGAGAAAATGAGAGAGTGGCTGAGAGAGGTGTATGTAAAGAGACCGGATGTTTTTTTTTCCACGCATCACCTTCTCTGTTGATGTGCGACTCCATGCACGCCCATATCACCGCCACTGTGAAAAACCAAGTGAAGCAAATGAATTCGGAGCTTGCCATCATTCCGGGAGGATTAAAAAAAGAACTCCAACCAATAATACGATGTGCCTTATGTATGGCTTAAGTACAGAAATAGACCCCGTAATTGAGACTGCGCCTTATAATCCGGTGCGCCTTATCGTGCGGAACATAATAGTAGTTTAAATGGGAGACTGTCGCTTTAACGTCACTTTGAGGGAAAAAAAAACTCTCGCTCACATCAATCTCCAAATAAGAAGTAAAGCGAGTTTGTTTTTTGTCACTCCCAGTTAAGATTTATGGGAATTAGCATAGATGTTAAGTAAATATAAACTTTCAAACAACTGCTACTTTAACACGCACAGAGCAGCAACTCATACAAAAATAGTATATTCGACTTTATGAGAAAAATGAGCTATTTTTCCTTCTTTTATGAATCGCCTTGTACTAGTTGTATTTTTTCCTGTTTCTCTGGGTGCATGTCACCACGTGCATGGATACAACTGCACTTTTCACTCGTTTGCTCATTAGTTGGGCTTGTGCTTCATTAGCGGACCTTCTTTATGTGTCGGCGGCCTGCAGACCACTTCCTGGTGTGCCCCCGGGTTTGGTCTAAACACTCATTAGGATGCTAACCTGCGCCGTTAACCTGATAACCTTTTACCAGACAGGCAAGAGGTCCAGCGTTGTATATTCCAAATAGTTTGATCTTAATATGTGAAAGGAAATGATCTTTTCTCATGAGTGAGTCAGGTTGTGCCCTTTTTGAAGCTTTTTGTGGTAGCAACATGTTTTACCTTGACACTGCTTTATCTGTTGATGCCTTTTTTTCTTTGTCTTCTGTTTTCTCCTGAAACATTCTTTTCCATCCAGCAGGTTAAATTTCATCGCAGGAACAATAAAAACAGTGAGTATGAGCATCAGTTTTCAGTCCCCTGATGAAGCATAACAAATAATTTTAATGTTAATATATTTAGTGTGCAGGAGATAAACATGCTACTTTTCCACCCAAAGTAAAAGTGTGCACATCTGTTTGTCTCTAATAAAGCAGTGATTGTATTTTATCTGATTACATTTTTTTTTGTAATTATGATAAGTATTAAATCATTTATTTAAATAATAAATATTCAAATAAATTTGACACACAACTGAGAAGGGTGTTGTTAACAACCCCAACCGTTCTCTTTGCTCTCAAACACTGTGTGCGTGTCCGCTGAATGCGATGAAACCACGTCCCGCTCAACTGTCAACTTTCATTCAAATAACACTTCTACGACCTGAAAAAATAGATGCTACTTCGTCTAGCATCTTTCTTACGTCTACACATAACTTCATGTTTGAGCCGCAAAAACATCTTAAATCTTAAATCCTCCGGTGATTAGATTATATCCCACTGGCTTGTGGGGCTTTTTCACACCATGACAACGAAGCGCTCTAAAGTGGCCACGGTGGCAAAGCTCCATTCCACCCGCTGGCTGTCACGTCAAAGTGGACTGGAATTCTGTGCAACGTTAAAGCTGCATTTTACCAGAAAATTCAGATTTGGATTTCTCCAGGGACATTTGAGTTTAGAGGTTCCATTGTAAAACCAAACATTGTTAAAACTAAATATGTGCATATTCGGAATAACAAAGGTATCACTCTCCTCAGGCAGCGTGGTTTCATCCCAGCCAAAGAAGAAGTTAAAATGGAGACAAAACTTCCTCATTACCCAATGGCGTTTGGAACACAAGTGCCAATCAAGCAATCCTGGACATCAAACTCCAGTCCACTTACTGATGTATAGTTCTGAATCAGTGTTTGCCTTGTCACTGTGATTTTGCTTATGTGTTGACATAATCGAGCACAGCCAAACATAGCATAGCTGAACAAGGAACCTGAAGCCTACTGATTTGTACCCAAGTGTGTGCGTGTGTGTGTGTGTGTGTGTGTGTGTGCGTGCTTTAGCGTGTGTTTTTTAGTTGTTTTGTTTTTTTAAATCACAAGAGGGCGAAGTAAGTGAGAAAGTGGTGTGTGACGAGATTTTATTGGGAGGTTTAATTCTCAGGATGGAGATACAGGATGCAGTTCTGGGTGGGAGAAGAACAAGAAGGTCAACTGTTAAAAAGAAGAAGAGATGGCTAAGTTTCAGCACTATGTGCTTTGCATTTATTTATTTTTGCCAGTTATTCATTTGTTGTGAGAGTCTATATGTATATAAGAGTGGTCTGGCCCTGCTGAGACATAAATCTTGAATGGGACATTTGCTGCTGTATTAAGGCGATGTGAATAACTCCACAGGTGCTGCTCCTATAGCAGCTGAGGCTGTCTGTCCTGGTACTGAACTGAGAGATGACAGTGTGTGAGTGTGTGTGTGTATGCAAGGTAAATAGATATTATTAAAGTATTTTATGCAACAGCAAAGTGAGAGGAGACATGAACCCAAAAGTGACACAATTATACAGTATTTTACAACCAACAAGGCAATTCTGCTGCCTCAAAGACAGATGATGCGTCAGCCTGCCTTGATTCTAATAGAAAAACATGTCCCTGTATTCGGCATTTTAAGGGACAAGTCATTTTAGAACCTTATTTTAACTGATACGTTCATTCAACTGAAACCTTAAACACTGCATGCTGTTTGCCAATTGAAAGAAGAACGTTTCTTACACTCTGCAGCCCAAAATGACTCCTCACACTTTGCTACTTAACTGCCTTTTCATTTCAAGCTTTCTGAACAATGGAGTGGATTTGTGCGAATGATTATGTCCACTGTGGATTTTAAGCTACCAAAGCAACAACGACACAGTGCTTGGCTGCGTGTGCGAGCACTGAACCAAAGAACCAAGCTTGTGTGAGTTCAGTAATTTAAAGCAACAGAATCGGAATCGGAATCAGAATCATCTTTATTTGCCAAGAATGTCCAAAAAACACACAAGGAATTTGTCTCCGGTAGTTGGAGCCGCTCCAGTACGACAACAGACAGTCAATTGACAGAGCGCGCTCAGAGCACAACAGTCTTGTACATCTCCAATATAATTTGACTGACTGATCATTTTCAGCTATTGTTTCCATGTTTCAATGTGCATGTGAATAACATACAGTACCCTCTTCACAGCAGGCAGCCATTTGCTCATGTCATTGCATACACTATAATTAGAATGTATGATAGTCCTGCTCCATGGCCCAGATCTATGACTCACCAGAATAGCTGTAACACCTGAAATAGAGCAGGACCGTCATGATTGTTATCTTTCACATGTGTGTCCTCTGCTACGACATATGCGAATGACCCCTGTAAGAGGCGCTTAGCAACACTGACAGAGTGGACGCATCCTTACTTGAAACTGTAAAAAGCGTCTGTGCTCATGTGTTTGATCTGCAATAAATTCTATTTATCATCAAACTGGATCTAGTCTGTCCTGTCTCTTATTGGTGCATTCAACAAGCGGGACAAAACATAACTTCACAATGCTGTACTCGCACCTGTGTGCCATTACCTCCGTTGGTGCTTCTTTGATTGAAGCTCACCTTAAATGTTATTTACCGTTTAACTGGTATATACAGTATATTGAATATCAGAACATGAGAGTTGAGATTCCTTGTCGATTGTTTCATACATAATGTTACATTGATATGAGTTAAATTGTTTTGGGAGTGAAATGCATTGATTCTACTTTACTTTCAACCTTTCTCCTTGGTTTAGTGTCCTAATTATCATGGATGAGCTGTTCTCACATTTCCCATGAGCTTGCGCCAGAGGTCATGACTGTGTGCGACAAAGACGCAAGGGTAGGGCCCTTAAACTATACACTGAATCCAACTCATTGTTGCCATCTGTTGTCTGTGACATCCCTGACAGCCATAAATAACCCATCACCTCCTTTGAACTCAGTCTAGGTATGACCCTGGATGTGCTATTTAATGTGTGTTTTACGTCCCAGAGGTCAAAAGAATTTAGCCTTCCTTTCTATAGATGTTAGCAAGTCAGTTAAAGTATCAAAACAACACTATTTTTGACTGATGACATTTGTTCAACCTGACAAATGACAAATCTTGCAGCGTTTCCATTTGAATGTCATGATATGAATGAGAACATATACACTCACATGCATTAGATATACCTAGTATACAATTTTAATTGAGTTTTATATGACAACAAAGGTAATCATGCACTGTCTAATGAAATTAAACAAATTACTGTATAAAATGCATTTGCCACAGTTCACAGACAACTACTGTATTCATTGCATGTTTATTGTAGTTTCATAGCAGATACATATACCTTAATTGCACGTGTTTTCTCAGAATTTTCAAACGCTGCGAAGCTGGTGGTTTTTAGGCTGGTATAGACAAAACGTATTTGGCAAGGATCATTCTTGGAGATGACAAGTTCTCTTTTACTGTAAACACAATCAGCACTGTCTAATAAAATAGTGTAATACAAATGCTCAAATTGAATTTAAAAAAAAAAGGAATGACAAAAATAAAAAATAAATCTTTGGAGAAATGTTCAAACCTGACACCCATCAAAACTCTGCTCTGCATAAATGAAATAAAAATAAAGCATCCATCATCCATCCATCCATACTTTCTCTGTAGCGCTTATCCTTACTATGATCATCGGCATAATGGACCCATAACCCAGGTAAGTACAACTACAGTAGCTGTATTGACAAAGGAGGTGAAGGAAGCAGGATTGTTCAGCTACTTAGCAGGAGCACCCTGCTAACCCTGTTAGTTTTATGACCTTACTCTGGTAGAACATAGTTTTGGCCAGGATGTTGTAATGATAAAAATCCATCCATCCATCCATTTTCCACACCGCTGATCCTCCCTAGGATCACGGGCATGCTGGAGCCTATCCCAGCTGACTCTGGGAGAGTCCCCTGAACTGGTTGCCAGCCAATCCCAGGTCACATAGAAATAAACAACCATTCACAGTCACATTCACACCTACGGGCAATTTAGAGTTTTCAATTACCCTACCATGCATGTTTTTGGGATGTGGAAGGAAACTGGAGTACCCGGGGAAAACCCACACAGGCACGGGCAGAACATGCATACTCCGCACAGGCGAGGCCGGATTTGAACCCGTGTCCTCAGAACTGTGAGGCAGACGAGCTAACTAGTCACCCACCTGAATCTGGCATGTGTAGGAAATAAGACAGGAAATATTATATTGTTGACTGGAGTTAACTTTAGTTTCACATTAGTTAACTGAAAAATTGTTTTGGAACTTTACAAGACAGTTATGGGACAATACCAGATATATACATTATTCAGTCACAAGGGAAATTCACTGTTCCAATACTCTCCACAATGATAATAACACAAGGCTGAATTACTAATTATATTAAATATATGAATATTGAAATATTAAACAGTATCTAAAGCTCTGAGATGTATGAAATATATATATATATATATATATATTTTTTTTAATCTGTCTTTAAATTCAGAAATAAAAGTCATACTTCAAGTAGAGGAACTGTGATAGTAGCATCCCCCTCCCCGGGTGGAATCTTAAAAACTGGATGGTGGAAGAGTATTTTGTTTTTTCGACCAGTCACTAAAGGTGGCATCAATAGTTGAACAAGGTAGCTCGATTTTGGGTGACATACCATAATATATGATATTGTGTTGACATTATTCTGTCTTCAAATCCATCTTACTGTTATTGAAAAAACAATAACTACCATACAGTTAGAAGATAAAATGTAGCTAGAAAGTTTGATTGATGCATTGATACATAGACAAAGATTGTTGTATGGACACGTCAAACTGAAAGAATTTATTTACCAAATTAATTAGGTACATGACAAAGTAAACACAATTATAGTTTAAACATTTTAAATAGTAACATTTTAAAATTCGTCTTCAACTCTGAGATGCAAGAAAAGTCCTCAGTCCACCTCTTCAATAGTGGGCCCCTGGGCACCGGATTGGGCGCCGGCCTGGGCCTGCGCCCTGCAGCCTTGCGCAGGCCCCACCCCCTGATACAACTTGCTGATGATTGGCTGACACACTCGTTCCAGCTCCTTTTGCTTGTGTTGGAACTCATCTTTGTCTGCCAGCTGGTTGTTCTCCAGCCAGCTGAGGGTCTCATTGCACTTGTCCATCATCTTCTTCATGTCCTCCTCGCTCAACTTGGCCGCCAGCTTCTCGTCCTGCACGCTGCTCTTTACGTTAAAGGCGTGGGACTCCAGAGCATTCTTGGCGGCGATCTTGTCCCGCTGCAGTTCATCCTCAGCTTTGTACTTTTGGGCATCGTCCACCATCTTCCCGATGTCCTCTCTGCTCAAACGACCTTTGTCATTGGTGATGGTGATCTTGTTCTCTTTGCCGGTGCTTTTGTCCACCGCCGAAACATTCAAGATGCCGTTGGCGTCCACGTCGAAGGTGACCTCGATCTGTGGCACGCCTCGGGGAGCTGGCGGGATTCCGCTCAGCTCAAACGTTCCCAGCAGGTTGTTGTCCTTGGTCATGGCTCTCTCGCCCTCCAAGACCTGGATGAGGACGCCGGGCTGGTTGTCGGAGTAGGTGCTGAAGATCTGCGTCTGCTTGGTGGGGATGGTGGTGTTGCGTTTGATGAGCGCCGTCATAACTCCTCCAGCGGTCTCGATGCCCAGCGAGAGAGGCGCCACGTCCAGCAGCAGCAGGTCCTGGACGTTGCCCGAGGTGTCCCCCGTGAGGATGGCGGCCTGGACGGCGGCGCCGTAAGCCACCGCCTCGTCGGGGTTAATGCTCTTGTTCAGCTCCCTGCCGTTGAAGAAGTCCTGGAGGAGCTTCTGGATTCTGGGAATACGCGTGGAGCCGCCGACCAGGACCACGTCGTGGATCTGGCCCTTGTCCATCTTGGCGTCCCTCAGGGCTTTCTCTACCGGCTCCAGAGTTCCCCTAAACAGGTCGGAGCACAGCTCCTCAAAGCGAGCTCTGGTGATGGAGGTGTAGAAGTCGACGCCCTCAAAGAGGGAGTCGATCTCGATGTTGGCCTGGGAGCTGGAGGACAGCGTTCTCTTGGCCCGCTCACAGGCGGTGCGCAGCCTCCTCAAGGCCCTCTTGTTCTGGCTGATGTCCTTCTTGTGCTTCCTCTTGAACTCGGCCACAAAGTGCTCCACCATGCGGTTGTCAAAGTCCTCTCCGCCCAAATGCGTGTCTCCGGCGGTGGCTTTGACCTCGAAGATGCCACCCTCGATGGTGAGGATGGACACGTCGAAGGTGCCGCCACCCAGGTCAAAGATGAGGATGTTGCGTTCTCCCGACTTGCCTTTGTCCAGACCGTAGGCGATGGCGGCCGCTGTGGGCTCATTGATGATTCTTAGGATGTTCAGTCCCGCGATGACGCCTGCGTCTTTGGTGGCCTGCCGCTGAGAGTCGTTAAAGTAGGCAGGGACCGTGACCACGGCACTGGACACCTGCTGACCCAGGTAGGCTTCGGCCGTCTCCTTCATTTTAACCAGCACCATGGAGGAGATCTCCTCTGGGTAGAAGGACTTGTCCTCGCCTTTGTGTTGCACCTGGATTTTGGCCTTGCCTCCATCGGCGACCACCTTGAAGGACCAGTGCTTAATGTCCGCTTGCACCACCGGATCATCAAACCTTCTTCCGATCAGTCGCTTGGCGTCAAACACAGTGTTGCTGGGGTTCAACGCCACCTGGTTCTTGGCGGCGTCGCCGATGAGCCTCTCGGTGTCGGTGAATGCCACGTAGCTGGGCGTGGTTCTGTTGCCTTGGTCGTTGGCGATGATCTCTACTTTGCCGTGCTGGAAAACACCCACGCAGGAATACGTGGTGCCCAGGTCGATGCCGATGGCGACACCTTTTGCTGATGCCATTTTGTTTGTTTGACTGTCAAGATGCTTCTGTGAGGGGAACAACATCACAGCAACACATTAAACATCATTCACCCAGCCAATTGCAGGCACATACATATATAGAACTGTGGCCAATCAAAAGTCTTCAATACACCTAACATGCATGTTCAACATGACAACAACACGGCATGTTAAACATTACAATATGTTCAACATCCCAGCAACAAAAGGCATTCAATATGATGTAATCAAATACATGGGGAAGTTAATTTCAATGCATAGATACTAGATAGTATGAGTAAAGTGTGTATTATATGGAATAAAAGGGCCAACTTACACTTGAAAGTGCTCTGTGAGGTCTTTGGATCTTGTGGATCTTCTCTTGTGGCTCTTGTTCTTGCTCTGATATCTGGCTGTCCCTCAGCTGCTTTTATATCAGCCGAACTGTCACTCTGGACACTTCCAGAAGTTTCGTCAGGGATGGTACCAACAACAGCAAGTTCCTGTATGACTTTTCAAAATAAAACAGAAACACGGGAGTAGATTTCGGTCCATGGTAGCGCAGATAAACCACATTTGCTCTTATTGTGAAGGCAATAACAAATCACAACACTGACTATTAACGTGGGCTTCATCTCGAACGCTCTGGAATCGTGGAGATGAAGCGAGAACTAGTCAAGACGCGAGATAAAAATTGTTGTGGATGACGTCATTTATTTAAGAGATGGTTTTGAAAGTGTTTATCAAATGTTGTGGTGTATATTTTATTAATTTGACATCATTCAATGAAATGTTCAAACTTACACAATTATGTGTTATTCATCCATCCATCCATTTTATGAGCCGCTTCTCCTCACTAGGGTCGCGGGCGTGCTGGAGCCTATCCCAGCTATCATCGGGCAAGAGGCGGGGTACACCCTGAACTGGTTGCCAGCCAATCGCAGGGCACATACGAACAAACAACCATTCGCACTCACAGTCACACCTACGGGCAATTTAGAGGCTCCAATTCACGCATGTTTTTGGGATGTGGGAGGAAACCGGAGTGCCCGGAGAAAACCCACGCAGGCACGGGGAGAACATGCAAACTCCACACAGGCGGGGCCGGGATTTGAACCCCGGTCCTCAGAACTGTGAGGCTGACACTCTAACCAGTCGTCCACCGTGCCGCCCTGTGTTATTCAATAAAGGTAAAAGTAAAATTAATGATTATCAGCAACACTGAACAAAAACATTTTATAGCTCATCAGAGTCTGAAAGAAGTTTTATTTGGAAAATCAGGTGAATCCGTCTGTGCTTATGTACACAAGTCAAACCGCTTGTCTTGCTCACGTGATATGATAGTGAAAAAGGAACCCCACAAGCTAGCAAGAAAAAAAAGAAAAAAACATTGTTTTTTAAATGCTTCTTTGGAAACGGGAGAACGCCAGATGATGAGACAAATGAAGAAGAGCCTCCAACTTTCATGGAAAAGGAAATTGCATTTAAGAGGCAAAATTAGAGTAGACTGCACATAAGTAACATACATTGTCTGCTATTACCGCCTTGTTGACGAGAAACAAGTGCAGGGCTCCCAAACTCTGTGAAAATATTGCTTTTGTGAAAAGGGTCAGCCGGTAGTGCAAAAGAAGGAAATTAACTAATTCTACTTAATTTGTCGGAAAATTATTATTTATGAATTCAAAATATAGCAACATTAATCTATCTATGCCAGCGTCAAAGTTTTGAATATGAACTCCAAACTCAAACACTTAAATTTATTTAAATGCCTTTAATCATATGATCAATAAACAACATTTTGGATTTGCGACATGTTAAAGTTTTCTTTTTTAAATCATAGACAAGAGAAATCTTTGTTTTAAAATTCTAACAAAAAGTACAGGGAGCTCCTAGGTTCAGCAGCATGTCTTATAAAGTTAGCTAAAAATAAATAAATAGCACCCACAAGTTTTCTATAGGAAATTTTTTTCTTCCAAAATTTCAATATAAAGTAAATCTTCATCTTTCACTTATCAATGTTTTTATTTAAAACAAAAACAAAAAGTGCTAGTTGTTTCCAGGATCAGCAGCATCTCTTTTAAAAAAAATTAAAAAAAACAAAAAACAAATGGAACCCCGAAGTTTAGCTGGTTTTAAATTCATTTCTTATTCACTAGCGGACTAAATTTGGCTCAAAATGAGTCAAAATGCCGATTATCGGCGATGATAATCGATAATCGGTCCAACCCTCACCTCAATTTCCGGATTTTATGAGTTATGAGCCGCAGCTTGGCTGTTTCTTTGATTTTACATATGCCCCATTGAGGTACTATAATGACATCCAAAGTCGTTGATGTACTTTCAGCTTTTTATTGAACGGAACAGTCAATCACACAAAAACAAAATGAGGACGGCAATCATGTGTAGGCTTTAGGACCCCGCGGAGACATCGCCGGTGTTGCAGCTTCTGCGGCTAATGACAGAGCGAGAGAAAGAGAGAGAGGGAGAGAGAGAGAGAGAGAGAGAGAGAGAGAGAGAGAGAGAGGCGGAAGCAGGCGGGGAGAGCGCGAGACAGCAGCGGACGGAGAAGACCCGGTAGAGCGCGAGGGAGGGAGGGAGAGAGAGAGAGAGAGAGAGAGAGAGAGAGAGAGAGAGGTCGGGAGTGAACGCGAGGAGGGGAAAACGACGGCCGTCAGGGTCGGACGATACGGTAAATACAAAGATTACATTTTGGGGTCGCAGCTGTTTGGGTTTCAAACCCAAACAGCGATGATAGTCATTGCAACGAAACGGCTGAGGGCTGGAGCTGTGCGCGAAGCCTCAGAGTGAACTTGGGAGTTTTTTTTTTTTTTTTTTGGAGGGTGGGAGGAATGTCAAATCAAATATGGGGGGGGGGGGGGGGGCGTGTAATGCTAACATATTGCAACTGACAGTAAACCGCCTCCCGGCGACGGGGCTAGGTAACATTAAACCGGAACGCTTTTAAGGCAGCGGCAGAAACACATCGGCGAGGCGAACCGTCGACTCCTCCGCGACGGGCGGGCGAGCACACGGGGACGCGCCTCCGGGGTGAACGGGTGCATTCTGTCCAAGTGTGCATGCGTGTGTGTTTGTGAGTGTTTTACCTGACCTAGCAAATCTTATCGTCGGTACACACACAAGCCCGTGTTTGTGACCGTCTTCGGGATTAGATGCTGTTTTTTTTTCTTTTTTCCCCTCTCTTTTTTGACAATTCACCCGCTGAAGGCCGCGCGAGGTCGCTCCTAATATTAATTGTCATAAAATGGATTATGTCATGTTAGCATAAGGACTCAACTGCATTTCCGGCATGCGCTTGTAAAATAAAAGTTTCTTTACGCAGTGAGTAAACGCAACTTAATCTAACCTGTATTTCTCTGTAAAATGCCAGAAAGCCGTTTGGTTATTTGTGTGCATCATCAATGAGCTTTCGTTTATTCTTGTCTCAAGCATGTCCTTGAATTGATAGTGGTCCTCTAGCTCGAGACATTCTTTTACATTAACATCTCTGAAAATATTAGTATTATTTAGATTTACGACCTAGAGATCATCAAAAGCATCCAGTTGCAGAAATAACACACACACAAAAAGATTACAGTGGCCTTAAATAAAAATACTGCTGTGCTTTTATTATAAAGAAAATTATTCGTACGTCCCTTTTCTTTCACTCGCTGCTTCTTCCTACTTTGACTTATCAATGAGGCCCCCCACCCCCCACCCTCTGGCAACAATTTCTTCTTCCACCAGTTCAGGCTTGTGCTTGGACCTTTGACAGGAGTCTAATTTAAAAACCTGCTGGCAAGCCGTCTGGAACAATTTCTGTTACATACGATTTCTATAGGTGTATGAGGTATGTGTGTATGTGTGTGTGTATGACTGAGACCTGCATCCAACACACTTGGAAGAAGTTGGCTTGAAGATTACGCTGTGAGACCCCTGGGGTGTGTGATGGTTTTTGTACACCCTTTTCTGCAAAGTTTCCACCCTTGGTTTTCCACTGGCCTGCTGCCTGACATCTTTACAGTGGCTGACGTAAGGCCACAGTACTGTGAGGAGTGACATACTCCACAATACAGCAATACTGTAGGAATGTCACACATAAACCGCAGGATTTATAACTCAATGCAGGGATTTTTCTTCCTCACATTAAAAGCCTCACATTGATAGATCCTATATCACACTCCTGACTTGCAGTGTTACACAAACTGTACAGATATTAGAAATGACGTGACGTTGGCATGACGTCAACAGATTTATGACGTAAGCCCACCAAAATGGCAGCGCTGTATGTAGTGGTTAGCATGTCTGTATCGCAGCCGAGAGGTCCCGGGTTCAAATCGGTTTAGGTCCTCCTGTGTGGAGTTTAGATGGTCTTTCATGCTTCTTTCGGGGTTCTCCAGATAATCTGGCTTCCTCCCACATTCCAAAAACATGCATGCCAAGTTAATTATAGACTTGTGAAATCAATGTGAATGATTATTTGTCTGTATGTGTCCTGCGATTGGCTGGCGACCTTTCCAGGATGTATCTCTGGCCCAAAGTCAGCAACCCTAACGATGTAGTGTATAGAAAATGCATGGAAGTACAGCTAAATGCAGAGCAAATTAGGCTACGTTCCAGCATCTACAAATGTACTAATAATGTACTAATAATTTGTGGTGGCGGCACGGTGGACGACTGGTTAGAGCGTCAGCCTCACAGTTCTGAGGACCCGGGTTCAATCCCCGGCCCCGACCGACTGTGTGGAGTTTGCATGTTCTCCCTGTGCCTGCGTGGGTTTTCTCTGGGCACTCCGGTTTCTTCCCACATCCCAAAAACATGCATTAATTGGAAACTCTAAATTGCCCGTAGGCGTGACTGTGAGTGCGAATGTTTGTCTGTTTGTATGTGCCCTGCGATTGGCTGGCAACCAGTTCAGGGTGTACCCCGCCTCCTGCCCGATGACAGCTGGGATAGGCTCCAGCGCGCCCCCGACCCTAGTGAGGAGAAGCGGCTCAGAAAATGGATGGATGGATGGATGTTTTGTGGTTGTTCACCCGTCTGACTTGGGTGCAGGCAGTGTGTGTCCAGTTCCTACTCTGTGACGGTGTGAATGTGAGTGTGAATGGTTACCTATTTCTCTAAGTGCCCTGTGACTGACTGGCAACCATGCCTTTGTGTAGTTTGGTTTTCGTCCAAAGTCAGCCGCAACTCTGAACAAGATATCCATTACAGATACGTTTGTGTTTTGTGAACATACACTCCTATTGCAATTGTTGACTGCTCTTTAAATGGGTTTACTGACGTGATGAGTGGAAAGTTAAAAATTAACAGTCTCTAACAAATGATCATGCGCTATGTGGTTATCGTAGATCCAGCTGACCCCCCTAATGAGGACAAGTGCTATAGACAATGGATGGATGGAAATGGGAGTTTGCAGAGGCACCAGCTCAGGTGAGATAAAGTTCAAGCAAATGATTGTATGCTTGAGTAGGCACAAGCTCAGATTCCCAAAACAGTTACATCTCACTTTTTCATGGCCAATTGTTGCTAGGCGGAATTGATAGACTATCGAAATGTGCCCCAGAGCCCAATGTAAAAATTGGCAGTCTCCACTCATGCCCGATTACGGGACATACTTGCAATTTAAACACTACTCTGTATTAAATGGAATTTTTTTTTTTTTATTGCATTGCTGTTACTGAGGCTCGTGTGATACGCGTCTTGATACACTGCCGGTGATACATTTAAGTGATGTATAAAGCCACTCGTAATGTGACTCTGCTCACCACAATTAAGAAGTGATACAGGCCAAACACTGGACTTTCTGCAGTTCTTGGACTTTGTTTTACCTGTAGGTATGCCGACACCATGTCACTTGTGCTTTGTTTTGACTCAAAACTTGTCAAAGTTTCACTTTTGAGTACTTAATGCTTGTCCTTGATCCTGTCCTGACATAGTTTATAGTCCACATCATTGCTTTGTGGCCAGCAGAAGCATAATGAGTTCCGCTGTATTCCCTTTTTGCTCCAATGTAGCAAACACTTAGCATCAATAACCGCCCCTGTAAATTTGTCTTGTTACGTACTGTTGGTTTTGAATATAATCTTTGCGCAAATGCTAATGATAAATGAAAGTTAATAATAAAGTAGTGATGAAAAGATTATTTTAGATTTGCAACATCGGAAACTGATAAAGTGGTCGCTAATTATGTTTGTATTCAATCATTCATTCTTGTATTCCTTGTGATTACTTGTCTACATGGTTAACAGTTGTCTTGCATTTAATAGCAGAAGACACACCACAGCAGCAGGTCTGGAGCTGGTACAAATGTCAAGTTTAAATGAGGTGACTTAGATGTTGCACTTGGCTAATGTTAATTCCTTTGACTGAAACACCATTATTAGAGGTTGAGGGAAGTATTTGGAAATGATTAAAAGAGGACACAATTGTGACTATATTGCACACTACTGATGTAACTGCCTCTTGATGGAAGAATAGAAGAAAGAAAGAAGCTCTTTTGGCTGATAAAAACGACACTCATATAGGCACATCAGTCATAGTCTGATGAAATTTGATTATTTTTGAAGGCACCTGGATGTGAGTTAACCTGTTCACGGGTGTAACATGAAATATTTTTTGCTCTGTTGCATGTGCCGACCATCATGCATTGCAGCAACACCTGCTTTGAACTCTCTGTGCTATTTTTTATCATCGCAAACTTCCTGTTTTATTCATTTGTGTGTTTTGCATGTTTTCTCTCTGCTTTTAGGAGAGGGGGAGGACTGAGTGACTAAGTGACCGGCTGCTTCTGAGGGACTTTGATTTTCTGCATTTTTAGTTTTGACTTTATAAAGTTGCTTTTGTCATGCCGTCCAACAGTCCTGCAGTCACCGAACTGCCCCAGACACCAGAAAACAAAACTTCCAACGATGTGGTAAGAAAGATTTATAGTTTATTGTTATTCTACCTGTCTCTACAAGTGCTTGAATTCTTAAAAGGAGAATATGATTTTTTTATGCACAAATTAAAACACTTCCTAGTTGTCTTAATAAAGTCTGTGACATGCTTTGTCAAAATACCAAAAATTATATAATACTTTCCACTCTCTTTTTTGTCCTCGCTGAAATCTGATTGTTTTGAAGGGGTGGTCCTATCTCATGCAAATAAAGCACTTCTCACTCTGTCCCCTTTCTACTGGGGGGTCTGCTAACACAGAGTACAGTCTTTCAACCAGGGGTGGAGCTAGGGGGTTGCGACGAGGCGAACGGCTACTTGCACTCAAGCAGCAAAGAGAAAAGTGAGAGCCCGTAAAACTTTGTATTTGCACTCGTAGAGGCAGTACTTCATCACTCGTTGTTGCCGATCCATGTATTGGTGCATGAAGCAGACGTAACAGCAACCAAACACAACATCACATCTGTAAAATTCAGAACGACTTGCTGACAAAGAAATCAGAAATAACAAGCTCACAAAATATTTACTTGCTTGTCTCATTTCACCCTTGACATTGCAGAAACCTATTTGTGTCCAGGGAAATGAAAAGTAAATTTTCCATAATTTGTCCCCTATAATATTTTGGATATAACTGCTCAGTATTGCAACATTCAGCAGTTCTATTTGTCACTACTCCGAATTCTCATAAGTGACACAACACTGCTATGAAAATGCTGATAAAAATGAATAAATAAATGAATGAAATGAATAAATGATGATGACCAAAAATGTCAAGTGTGACAAAAGAGCATGACAGTGGAACCTGCACTGTGATTTTGTGCACTGATATGAAATGGGAGAGACAATGTTCAAGTTTTGGGTGTAAATTCTTCTACTCGCCACTATTTTTACAAAATAGCCACAAGACAAAGAAAAACCCAAACACACATGCAGAGTTCCGTCTTTGATGCTTACTAAACTGACCCGTCGAGCAATATGCAGAATTGTTGTACGTTGCTAATACTGTATACTGTCTATGATAAGAACTTGAAAACTTGTGAATATTACTCCGCGGCGCACTAATATGCGGCCTGAGGTTCCGCCTGTGCGCTCGAAGTCACAGGAGTCGACGAGACCAGAAAAAAACCTCCGCCGCTTCTGCTGTTAATAAGTCACGGTACCTTTACTCCGTTACAAGGATCTAAATGTCGCTTGCTACTATTATATATTAATTATTGTTTACTTATCAACTATTTTGTGCGCGAGACGACAACTTCGACTTCCGCATCGGGCGCTGTTTGTGTCATCCAATCCAAGCGCTAGTGACGTTTAAGCCAAGTTCACCAATCAAACGACACAAGAAAGTCACATGACCTCACACAACGTCTTCCATTGGGCTTCCCAGACATAGGTATTCACACTAGATAAGCCTACCCTGCTGATCGTCGTGCGTACGTGGCAGCCATGTTGGGGACGGTTGTCGTTACCATGAAGGCCACAGCGCGCTACTCATGTTTACGTTTAGACGAACAAAAACAACAGTATTGTAGTATTTGTCTGGCACTGTCTGCCCAAATGTGGATATTTCAGCTCACTTATAACTTGAGAAAACACCTTGCAGTAAATTGCAGATGATTTTTTTGTAGTTTTGACTGTGCATATGCACACACTGCAACATCAGAATTTGTACATTCACATTTTATTTTGTAATTATTATTTTTTAATTGATGTTCTGGTCTTTTGTATTTTCACGTTGAGGTGCTGTGGGTCGTGGCCCTGGTTGTGGTCCCAAGTGGAACCGCAAAGCACACGTAACATCGGCGACAAGAGCTGATCCGCTAGTACATTTAGTATTAATTAGGAAATGTGGCTACAATTATCTAATTAGTCTACTGATGTTAATGTTAAATGTATTACGCGACGGAGCGCTGTTAAGGATTATGTCATAACACAAAATGAACAAACTTCAAATTCAGAAATGGCCAATAAAAACAGAAAAATATTGTACTTAATGTTTTCTTGGAGGATGCATTTGGGATTAGCCTTTGAAGTTGGTAATAGTGAAAAATTAAATGAAACGACAAAGATTTTAGTCAATTCTTTTCCAGAATGATTGCTTAAAGAGGCATCAGGCATCAGGTGCAGGTGGAGATGGGCCTGGCTCAAGCTGGAGGCCAGAACAAAAAAGCAAATAAATGAGGCAAATTTAATTTTAATCTTAAATGTGTACATTGAGCGGTGTAAATAAGTGTAAATTATTTTTCTTTTTTTGCCTTATTGAACTCCATGGAGTCTTCCAGATAACTTAATTTATGTTAAAATAAAATAAAAATATCTGCGGGGGCTCGGGGGATCCCCCCAGACTCCCCCTAAAATGTTTATTTTTTTTTCACCTTTTTCATCCCTTTGGTGTTTGCATGTCTGAATATTCATCATTGATTGTGCAATCAATGTTGACTTGTCAGAGAGACTTCCTGTCACAGTTTACCCATCCAACGTAACGACTTGTGGCGTTTGACTCCATTTTACCAATCAGACAGAGCCAGCCAGTCACATGCACTGTGCTGTGCGCTTTCAAAAGGAGCTGGAAGAAAATCAATCTGCAATGTATGCATAGCACTGAAAATAAAGATGTAAGTTGGAAAATCTCACATTGTTTTTGAGAAATAGAAACCGATGTCAGCATTGTTGATAAATGCAGTTATATCCACCTGCGGAAGTTTAATATAATGGAATTATATGTATTTGTATACACTGCAATTAACAAGCTCTGCCTGGTTAGCCTACTGTGCTGCTTCACTTGTGTGAATAAATAGTTAATTTCGGACAATTTATTTTGGCTGATTTTGCCCAAGTTTATCTTAATTCATTAGAAAAATATTGATTTAGTTATAGTGATGTTTTGGGGCAGTATCTAAATTTGCACATCCCTATTTCATATTTTACTCTCGTAACATTCATGCGCTGATTAAAAAAATAATTAATCAGAAGTTTCTCACCAGTTACTCAGTACTTGAATAGTTTTTTCACTGAATACTTATGCTTATGTCCCTCATTATTTCTGAGGACTACTTTTTACTTTTACCTGAGTCATATTTCTACTGTAAATTAACTGTACCGTTACTTGAGTCTAATTTTTGGCTACTCTACCAGTAACCAGTGACTACTCTAATATTCCAGTAATATTATATAATGTATAAATTAAAGCCTTCCCCGCTATCTTTGGGTAACTAACTATACGATGTATTTTATATTCACAGTAGTTTGTCTGCATATTTAAGATAAGTCTTGATTAATTATTCACATAATGTCTAATAATTGTTGTTTCTTTTTTTCTTTCTCAATTAAACACACTCATGAATAGAAACATAGTACAGAAATAATCCGGGAGGGCAGAGAGAGCGAGCCGAATACAGTGCTAGAAAGGAAAATGGAGAGAACAAGTTAGGTGTGCATGTGGAAAGAGAAAGAACGAGGACAGGCTGTCTGATGCTGATGGGATCCTCCTCTTCCTGCCTGGCTTGCAGTCTGGTTGCTTAGCAACTGCAGCAGCCTGAAATAACCTGCCATGAGTCAGAAATAGACCAAAGATATAGGAACAGATTGCCCAGTCTGTGTGTTTGTGCACTTTGGCACTTGCTAACATTGACATGGTTGAGTGGGCTTCTCAATATGTAGGTTTAACAACTCAACTGTTTCCCTTGCTCTTGTCAGGCTTCCAATATTCCGTCAACTTGAGAGACGGGACACTGGCATATGGACAGCCAACCAGACAGACATGCCAGCACTAGCTGTTTGCTCTACTGAATGATCATTCAGGAAGTGACACCAGAGCCTTTTAGTCAGCACGGCAGTCCTGTCGGAGACAGTTGCTAAGCAGTTTCTGCACCTTGGCAACCACTCTACTGTCACTGCAACACAGGGGCCAGTAGTGGAAGTAGGGAAAGGGATCAAGACATTAATAGAAAACACTGGCGTGAAAGCAGGCAGCACATAATCTGATAACGCTCATCATGTTTACTGGCCACAAGAGTTAAATTTTTAGCATTAGTCTGATTGATACCAGGATTCTTGAGTTCATGTGAACACCATAGTCTAACTGAAAATATAAATAAATTGAATTTCTAAAAAGTCAGACCAACACACCGAGATTATTTGATTGGAAATCAAATTTATCTTGCATCTGTATGGTCAGACCGCTCTGAAATTAGGTCAGATTTATGTGCATGCTATAGTTTTTGCTGCAGGATGTTCCCAAGAACCAAATACCATGAAATGCACAAGATACGAAAAACAGAGCGGGTAACACTGTGGCAAAGGCTTCATATTATGGCGCCCATTTTGGATTTTGGACAGATCAGTGGACAGACTTCATGCAGCAGCTGAAAGAACCATATGCAATATGTTAATATAAAGTATGGCAGAAAAACAAACTATAATGACTGGTTTAGAATCTTTTTACAAATTCAGATTGCACTCAGCAGTAAACAACTATCGAAGATAGGACGTGGCTAGAAATAATCAAGCATATTTAGTCAAATTACATTTGTTTTTTAGTTTAAAAAGGTATGATGAAGATATCAGCATTCTGTGTACAAAAATGTATGTTTCTGTTGATTCAAACGTAGCAGGGCAAAACAGTGGCAGGAGATGAGCAGGAACGGAAGAATTGTTTTATCTACGTACACCAACTTCAGTTAACAGAGACAAATAAGGTTGACGCATGTAATGATGAGTACACACAACAATGCTTCAACAATGTTTTTGCAGAAAGTGGAAAAATAAATCATGAAACACACCACTAGACACAACTGGTAGAGCACAAGCGCAGGTAAGAAATTCAATGATGGACACAGTAGGAGCAAATTATCATAGAGAAGGGGAAGTAACGGCAAACAACAGAATTCTTGCAACGCAGCTATTTACTGTAGTGTTTAACATGACCTATTTATATTGGCCAGCGTGAAGATGGAGCAGACCAGGACAGTCCAGAGGAGGCGACTCTGGAAAGCCCTCCAAACAAGCGTCGAGTGGGCCGTCCAAGCAGGAAACGCAAACAGTTTCTTCCTGTGAGTACAATCTGCTTTCATCAGCCTTGTACCAATCTCTTGGCCTATAAAATAGATGTTACTCCTGAATAACCTCTTTGACCCTGTTTTAATGCTTTACTAAGGCCTGCAGTGTCCCCTCTTGTTGACGCTACTGTATCTCATGTCTCATACAGCTGATAAAGGTCGCTTCACGGCACATTAGCACATGTCACTGGTTGACAAACTTGGGTAGTCATTCTTTGGCATGGGACCTGTTGAAACTTGTAATTAGCATGGATGTATTTCCTGCATTCCTGGCATTGCTGAGCATAAACTATAACACTCAATATGTTTGGAAGAGCAGAAACAACTGTTCCTTTACTCTTCTCTTTGATTGTGTGTGATCGTCCCATTGCAACTTCTGCTGATTGCCCTCTACTTGTATAGGATACTGTAGTAGCGAAATAAAATATTTTCACCGCAACCTATCTTGTAGCTTTGTATGCTACATTAGTTTTGACACAAGAGGAGCATGGTCCCTTTCATTGTGTGACAGTAAAGGAGCGAGGTTGAGTTAAAAGCTGATCTGAGCAGTGAGTCAAGTTTGGTGCCGAGCTTCTAAGAAGAGCATGCATCTGTCATCTACCGTGTTTGCTCTACACTGTGAATATTACATTTTGCTCCGAAAGAACTGTGTGAAGTGAAACATGCTAACCCTGAAGTTTGTATCAAGCATTCCCAGTGTACTCCATCTACAAGCAAAAATATATTGGACTAAAGCATCAACACAGTATTACTGTTTTATTGACCACAACAGCTGACACCTTTTTCCCATGTAATATTTTATTTAACTGCTGCTATTAGTTTCACCCTTTTCTGTTTTTGTTTCACTCTCGTACATAACCTTATCATCTTCTGTAGTATATAGTCAAAGTCCAAGTGTAAGACCCCCACATTGCATTCCCTCAATAATTTCATCTTCAGACTCATGTTATGTCAAGGTTTCCAATGTGTCTTTTTATTCCCTGTGTATTTCGTCAGTCTCTCCTCGAGTTATTTCAAAAAGAAAATATCCTCCAATAGTGGCCTCCTCTCTAATAGACACCACACCACAAATAATAGCTGACTGCAAGGGGAAATGTCATCTGTAAAGTTGAAGTTTACAGTGACGTTTCTTTACAGTGATTGTTGAGCAAATGCTAGCAAACATTTCAATATTGAGCAAAATAGTTCGGGATTGGGAAAAAAACTAAACAACAATTTGATGTCTGCGGACAATATCATGATATTATAGTGAAAAGTGTTATAGTAAAAATGCATTTGTACAAACAATGGCCTCACCTGCTAATAATTAAATGCCTGGTGCTCTTTGCAGTTGACTAAATAAATGTCCACTGCCATTGTATGAGGTACACAGTAATTTATGTACTGCTTATGAGAAAATCTGTTGAAATATACTCTAGTAGTGTACCACAGTTAATGTGGAAAAAAAGCATGACTTTTTCCCATTTCCTTCTACCATACATTTCATAGAATACAGTCTGTTGTGTGTGCGTGTGTGCGTGTGTGTCCGTGTGTGTGCGTGCGTGTGCGTGCATGTGCATGTGTGTGTGTCATTTACTGGTTGAAGTGTATTAGATCAACACAGCTGGTCAACACAGTCACGGTCAAAAGGAAAGATTGAGCCAACCTGTCAGTATGTCTACTTTACATGAATGCACCAAGCGCATTCATGTGTAAAGGGGAGCAGGTATGATCATGTTTTGCTGTCTAACCAAGTGGGCGGGATTAGGGTGGGTTTGTTTTTCACAAACAATGTTGCAGTTTACTACACTGTAGTTGTAACAGAAATGTAGGTGTCTGTGGTGTTTTCTGTCCTATCATGTCTTTCTCTGGCTTACTGTATATGTCCAATAGAAGTAATGCATTTGTCTTATCGCAACACACACACACACACACACACACACACACACTCACATATATATATATATACATATATATACTGTATATACTGAACATACAATATTTACACAAGTATGAGGGTTGTTGATGAGTAGGTCCTCGTCAGGGTTTTCATTTCTTCAGTCACTGCTGTTCCTTGCTTTTAATTCCATAGGGTAAAGGACACCTTCCTTCTCACTCTTACAAGTGCCACATGTGGAACATGTGGTGTTTTTATGCACATGTGCTCCATTCGAGGCCTGTGCTTTAGACAGTAAGAGTCCCCGAACACTCTGGTTTGATTTGTATGGAGACGTCATAGACAGTATTACACAAGATGACGTGAATTAGGTTTTACTGTCAAGTTTGTTTGGAAATGCTGCTTTCAACTAGTCATCTTTCTGATGATGATGTGTTGAGAGAACTGTCCCTACTAAGAGTACGATTACATCAAATTTGTATTTGTATTTGTATGATTTATACATGTTCAATTATATCAAAAGTAGGTCAAGTGATTTATTGTTGGCTCTTTGAAAACATTCATCCACATACAGTGTATTGTTTCCCTCTCACAAGACTAATACTGTAAATAATGCTTCACAACATGCACTGTGTCACCGTAATTTCTCTGTTTTGTAGTTGTAGTTTGTTTAGTAATCACCTTTGAAAGTAGTTTAGAACATACACACACATTTGACACATGTATGTTTTAGTTTTTTAAATCAGGGGGCTGCCATATTAGCTGTCAACAGGATTTACAGTTTGTGAGATGAAGTACTGATTAAATTCAAGATCTCTATCTTTAAGGTTAAAAAAATGTAGGTGGGCTGTTACTGTAAATAATGCTTCACAACATGCACTGTGTCACCGTGATTTCTCTGTTTTGTAGCTTGTTTAGTAATCACCTTTGAAAGTGGTTTAAAACACACACGCACGCACACACACACATTTGACACATACGTATGTTTTAGTTTTTTAAACTACCAGATCAACAGGACTGTCAGTTTGTGAGATGAAGTACTGATTCAATTCAAGATCTCTATCTTTAAGGTTAAAAAAATGCAGGTGGGCTGGTTTTGATTACTATAAAAATGTTTTAGACAAAAGAAAATCAATGTCTTTACATTTTATTCTTGTTGAAAAGTCAGATCTGTCTGATGACTGAAGAATTGTAGACTTAGTAAATCAACTTGGCACGCCTTCTTTAGTCAGCATGACCAAAGGAGCTAGCCCGAGCTAAGTGTTGGGAAACCTGTAAAGAAAGAACCATAAATTACATTTTAATGAAACTACAAAAAGAATATGAAGCCAACGAAATATTCTTGCAAAGTAGAAATTGAGGCATTGGTATCAAAACATGTTTTAAATATTTTTCGTGTGGATATGCATGTAATAACCACATCCACATATAGTTACTTTATTTTGACTATAAAATATTTTAAAAGCTGTTTGTTTTATTACTTTTTTGTTTGTTGCATTGTGTTCAGAATATATATGTATTATATTAAGTTCCGTTGCTTAGACAAAAGGAGTCAAAAAGGAATATGTTACACCAAAGGACATTTAATATTGTACAGTAATTAGACTGCTGTGAGAGACACCTTTGGGTTATACTTTCGTAGTCGGCTCATCAGCGGCGGAGCGCAAAGACTGGCGTATCTTAATTTTCCTGCAAGCGCAAGTCTAGCTAATTTGTTCAGACCGGTCTGCGACAAGCTGTGCCCTTTGACATGCGCCCGGTGCATGTGACAATTTGGTGACAGAAAGTCTGTCTAAACTTATGACTGCTGGGACCACGTCTAGGTCTGGCGCATTAGGTAGACCACTGGTGTAATGCGATTTTGTTGAATTTGATATAGGCACAGGCAGAAAGATTCTGAGCTCAGCGGACGTGTGGTGGATATCGGACATAATCCATTCAAAAAATATGTGAACAGCGAGGATCAGGCCCTCTGAAACATTGTAAAAATCAATTCATCGAACACATTATTATCCATCCATCCATCATCCGTTTTCCGAGCCGCTTATCCTCATAAGGTTCGCGAGAGTGCTGGAGCCTATCCCAGCTATCGACGGGCAGGAGGCGGGGTACACCATGAACTGGTTGCCAGCCAATCACAGGGCACATATAAACAAACAACCATTCACACTCACACCTACGGGCAATTTAGAGTCTTCAATTAACCTACCATGCATGTTTTTTGGGATGTGGGAGGAAACCGGAGTGCCCGGAGGAAACCCACGCAGGCACGGGGAGAACATGCAAACTCCACACAGGTGGGGGGCCGGGGGATCAGAACTGTGAGGCATATGCTCTAACCAGTCATTCACCGTGCCGCTACATTATTATTATTATCATTGCATTTTCTTTAATCATCCCACTGGCCGGCATAGGAGGCACACGAACGATCAAGTGCGGAGGGGGTCTCCAAGTACCCACTTCACAGCGCAGATCAGTGATCGCCTCCCGGCCAACTTTACATCGTCGCCTCGTGCAGGTCTGCTTGCAGTTTCATATAAACGTACCGTACTGTGCAATTCGACCTCCCGTAATTGAGCAAATCAATTTCTTCTACCGTCATTTCAAAGACTGCCAGTGCGCTTCTAGCACGCCGCATTTAGAGGGAATGAGAGGAGCCGCTTTGAATGGACACGATCAAAGTTGGCTGTGATCGAGCCCACAACAGCGCAGATGTCCCTCTTAGATGTGCTAGAGTGCACGAAATTACCAACACCAGATCAGGTTTACGGCAATCACGAAAATAGAGCCAGGTGTGGGATTTGTGACAATTCTATACACTACTTAATTTGGGAATGCTATTATAATAGATGATATCTGGATAGTGCAAATCACATTACTTTGATTTGAATGTTAAAGCTGCATCAAGCAATCGAACAGTGTAATGTACAGTATACACAACAGTGTGTAGATTATAATACAATAAAAATAAAACTTTTGGGGTGTAACTGTGGTTTAGAAGAAAATCTGCCTTCCCATGAGGCTAGTTGGAAGACCGTCGGAACATATAGAAATCCAAACAAACGTCCCGAGATTTTTCAGGAACTGGGGAACCAGGCCCGCCATGTGCCATGTACTTACATTTCACAGATGACTGCAGTGGAAAGTCCATGTTCCTCTCTTTCTGCTGAATGAGTAAGTAGTCAGTTGTTTGCTACAATATTAGCTATATCAGCTCATGTGCTTCAACAACCTACTGCTGAGTTTATGATTCCTAATAAGTGGGAAATTGCTTAATGCAGCTTTAATGCCCTCAAGGGAGTTAAAACAATTATTGCTGTGTGCTCACAACAAAGTACTTGATGCTATTCAACTAATTTAGAGGCAAATGACAAACCATTTTACAGTTATCCATTCTTTTTATTGCCTGTTTGTTAACTTCATTTGAGCTAAGTTATTTCAAATTAAGTTCCCTCTTAACATTTGATTTTGATTTTGCTCAGCAAGTGGTGGATTTTTACATAAGTTTAATTTGTCTAGTTTTAACGTTATGTTTGTCTATTTTTTAATAGCATTGATGTATTTACTCTGTGAATTTATTTAACCTTCTTACCTTAATTCACCTTTGTTTGAATGACTGTGTGGTGGTGTGTTAACATTTGCACAAATGGGATATTTTGGTATTTCCATTAAAGCAAGGTCTGCGCCCAGCTCTGTCATTTTAGAATTTAATTTAACAGCATTAACTTAATGCAGTGGCAAATAATAGCCCTGCCATGCACATATTTATTCTACATTTGGGGAGCATCGACAATTAGCAAGAAAATATATTGTGCGTATGTGCTGTGTTTTAGCACTAATACCGCAATATATCCACTTCGTGTCTGCAATGAGAATACGTATTATAGTGTGAGCTGATGTAGTCCCGAGGCCCTATTAGTCGACGTTTATGCCTTTTTTATGTCTCCTCTCACCTGCTCATTACAGCCTCTTTCAGCTTGTTAGTACTCGCCAGCGTTGAAGTACTCACTAGCCTCGGAGCCTTGCATTACCACCTCCCCTTCGTTTTTTAACTACACGTCTGTAAAACCTATCTGGTTTTAGCAACAGACACACACACATAAAACTAACTGCTTCTGGCCTTTTAGAAGGCCAAATGATTACAGTTTAGCACAATTAATCCTGGTGCGACTGAATAAACCATTGGTTTACAGATTAGTTTATCGCGAAGACCTCAAGTGCCTAATTTTTCCAACCATGCACTTTTTATGTACTGTGTGATTACAATATTTACATCGTGTTGTATATTATTGTTAAAGTAAAACAACTTGCATAAAATGTGTGCAACTTGGATAGCATTTAGTCGCTGGTTATTGTTTAATGCAAGAATTTCCCACACGTGTGCTCATTAATGATTACATTACCTAAATTACTCCCCTTCTTATCTCACTAGTGTGTATTGTGTTAATGGCAGTGTGGGTGTTTATTACACACGCTGCTGGATATGCATGTTTCCGCTTTGTAACAAGGACAGACTAATTGGTGTACTGGTTTTGCAGCAACTCTATATATGAGTTTTATGTCCTCTATATAGTGTAATGTATGTACATCTGTGGATGTGTGTGTGTGCAATTAGGATGTCTTTTGATGAATCCTGACCGGCAGCAGGTTACTCAGGCAGATTGCACCATCTGTTTTCCAGGAGATGGCAACGTCTGACCCCTCTGCCCCCTCAACTCTACCGGAGGAGCTGGAGCCCTCCCCCTCCCCTCGCAAGAAACGTGGGCGTCGGAAACTAGAGCATAACGACAGGAATAAGGGTATTGTTTTTAGTTCAAAGTAATGTGGTAATACAGTGGACCTCCAAAACGCAACACAGGTAGTCTGCCAGTATTTCACTTCGTATTTTAAAATAAACGTTCCCCTGACAAATCATGTAAATCAGAATAATCTGTGCCGGAGTCATCGTAAAAACCTTATTACCCAATAACTGTCCAGGCAATGTTGTAAATGAGACTTTAACTTTCTTAACTGTCATAAAACTTAAAAAAAAAAAAAAACTTATTAAGACTTCAATAAAACCAAACTCAAATAACAATTACTCACCCTTTCCCCCTTTGAAAACACACAACATAGGCGAAGTGAACATGCAAGTGAGTGCATTGAATTGCAGCATTTAATATTCATAACTGTCGTATGCCTGTATGAAAAGGTTATCTGATACAAGGTGTGTTAAAGTAAATTATTATTATTTTTTTTAAATACAGTAAAAAAAATTCCCGTGTGTATTATATATAACTAAAAAAAAAAGTTCACTGCTGGACAGTAAAGCTTTTAAACGTGATGAAAGTGCACATTATTGTTTATTGCATGTGCTAGGCATGTGAGTCTCTTCACATTAACACTAAACAGTGGTGACTTTGCATTACATTCCACTTTTATTCATGATATGGACTTATTGTTGCTTTAGCCATACATTATTGTACTGAGCAGCCGGGGCAGAGCGTGTGGAGCGTTTTCTACGTCGCCCATTTCCAATGTTTTGGTCGACATTACCTTTTTCCTCTTTTCCTTTGCTGTTACCCTCCTGTGGTGGCATCTAAAATTATCCAAAGAAAAACACACCTGTGTAAGTAGTTATTTTGATGCTCACTGAGCTGAAGTCTTATGAGATACGTTGACATTTCACATGACCTCACACAACGCGACGGTTTGACTTTTCAACAGGTTTTGTGCAACTTTTTAGGCACAGTTTTTGCGAAAATCTTCCCGGAAGATTTGAGGTTCCACTGTATTTTTTACATGTTAATAAGCTTGTTGCCATTTCACACATTCATCAGAGTGGAGAAATGATTTCATTTGATGCAAAAGATGTTTGAAGAAAAATGAACTGAAAATTAAACATTTGCTATTGTTTTATACTGTCAGTTGAGTCTTGATGAAAAACAAAAAACAAAAAAAAAAACGACGAAACTAAAATAACTTCCAGATGGCAGCATTTGAAAGCATTTCAACTTGAAATATGGATGCCAGGGAAAAGTAATAAAAGCCACAAGTATAGTTCCTCATTAAATCTCTTATTATATCAGTACAAATGGCCCATTTCCTGTCATTTACCTTCTATAGATGAAGCAGACGACAGAAGCTGTGACTCCCCTAGAGAGGTGAGTAAAGCGGTTGCTCTCTCATGTCTTTGTGTTTTTTTTCTCCACTCCCAAATATGAAGTGAAATATTACAGTACAAGCGGTATGTAGTCAGTGAAGGATATATCAAGCTTTTGTGGCTGTGTGTGCAGGGTGAGACAGGGAGGTTGCGTAGGAAGCCAGTCCCCAGAGTGACTTTCCAGGCTGGAGATCCGTACTACATCAGCAGGAGACAGAAAGAAGAATGGCTCAGCCGCTGGAAGATGGAGGTGTGAGCTGCAGTCATATGGAGGCTTTTCTATCTTTTTTTTTTTTTTTGATTTACTCAGAAAAAATAGATGTTATTAAAAGAAAACATGGAACATTTCAAACCGGTCTTAGGGAATTAGAACATCCTCAGGATGTTAAACTAGGCTGACAACGTGAACCTAAGAAGTTGCAGGAAGTTGTGGTTTCTGTAGCACAGATACTGAATCAAATAAGCGGAAGTCCCTGCAGCCCTTTCGGCAGAATGGGACTGCTCATAAAAAGAATGCTTTTGCAATGTAACAGATAGTTTTAAGCATGTGTGTATATATATATATATTTCAAATTAAGCTACTGTGTATAAAGCATTTGCTAATTCTCATGTCTCATGCACTTTTCAGTGGCCGTGACCTTTACAAAGAGTTGAGCATTTATCTTTTAGCCATCATTGCCTATTGTGGTTAAAAGGGGACATATTATGAAACAAATACTTTTCAATTGCTTGTATGTTTGGGTCTTTGGAGAGCCTGCCCACCCACCAATGAAGTGTGAAAATTACACAATCAAGTACATTTTTTGTGAGCTCCTATTTTCTGAAAACTGCGAGCAAGCCGTTCGCAAACTTTGTTCGATTTTGACGTAGCAGTGGGGCTAATGCCACTGAGTTTTTCCGCCCATGACTTGGCTGGGTGAAGATTCACCATTTCCAAGCCATAGTTAGCCTTGTTAATGAAGCACTCCCTTGAGTGAAAATACAAACAATGCTTTTCAGTGTGTTTATGGCTCTAGGTCTCTGTGCCACAAAAAGCAAAAACACATTTTTGTGGAGATGCTCACTGAGAGAAGACTCACAAAATATGACATTTCACGTGACGTCACACATGATGACTGTTCAACCAGGTTTTTTGGGGTAACTTTTGAGGCATATTAAAAAAAAAAAAGTATAGAACTCCAAATTGTGCCACCTTTAGGGATGTTCGACTTTGCAGTTACAACTGCATTGGCAGCAATTTTGGATTTATCTCACAATGAAATCCAGAGTTTTATAATGTTAGCACAATGATTTGTTCACTTCTGCGTTTACAGTATATACAGGTATATCGCACATGGATACAGACGATATTGTATGAATGGTGAAAATATTGGACTGACATGTTGCAAGTAAGCAAGGGAGAGAAAATCAGCATACAGCTTGACGGCTAATCTTGCTGACACTAAGATGGGGAAATATGTGAGAAAGCTTAGCAGAAGTGCTTGAGAGGAGGACGAGATAATCACAGGCAACTGAGCAGCTTGCCATGTGCATTGCTGTATTTGTTGTTGTCTGCAGTAGCCTTCCACTATAATTACAACGTCATAAACTGGCTTTGATTTTATAAACAACGGGAGCCTAATATATATTTTGTAATGTATCACTGCGACAATAGCACACAAACATTCTAATTGGGTCAGAGGTTCAGAAAAAAATGGTGCATTCAAACAGAGTGCATAATTATACAAAAGAATGAGAGCAAGTGCCACTTCCTGTAAGCCAGTGTGTTCACTTCCTGTCTTTTTACTCACCATCAACCCACAAATGCTATGGTTTTGTGATAATTCTCCTATCATCACTCAATGAAATTGATGAAATTGACGATTAAAAAGTGAATAAAAGAGAACATTAAAACAACTAATTAAATACATGTCATTGCAGTACAATGAATACATTAAAATTTGTAGTCTTATTGTTATTGATCACATAACAAAAGCAACCCAGGTTTATATTATATAGCGCTATATAGTATTATACGGTAATAACTTAAAAACCATGTGGATGGGACTTGTAATTAGGAGAAAATCCTATCGTTCAGGTTTTCTGCGTGGCCTACCTGTACACTATTGTTGGATGAGCCAGCACCTTCCTCATGTTATGTTAGCACTAGCATTTGCTGTGACACTAACATTTGTGTTTGTGCGCAGTACACACGATACTGACGTGCAACAGCGGTGTTACATTCCCAGCCTGAAACGCCTATGTATAAGGGGTAAAGGTTAACCACTTCCATGTCTCTGAATGATTTTGTACTCACGCGTGTGTGTGTGTGTGTGTGTGTGTGTGTGTGCGCACATACCGCTGTGTGCATGTGTGTGTGCGTCTGCGTGTATTTATTCTGTCAGTCAGCTGAACTGCAGCCAGCTGTTAACAGTCCCATTAAATTCTCATCTCTCTGCTGTTTGAAGGAAACATGCTAACTGCGGTGGTTTTGAGGGTGGAAACATATCAGCCATAACCCAACTTCTAAAGTTACAGCAAAAAAAACAAAAATAAAAATAAATCCTGCACAGGAAAGATGTTATTATATATATACATATATTTGACTATATTGCAAAATAGGGTTTTCCTTGCTTTAGAAAAAGGGGGAAAGTTACTCAAAGTCACACGGTGCTGATACTATCTAGAAAGTCAAGAATCCACAGCCCTAATCTTAATCTTAGGTTGATGGGTTTTCAATTAGCAACACCCTTTTAAGTTTTTTTTTTTTTTTCCTTTTACATGCCCTGATGTTGGTTTACCTCAGATTTATCTTATTTAGTTTTGCCCATGATGGAAATCAGAATGACATGTTCAATCATTAACCCTTTAATAGATGTTTGGACAATGTTTAAAGTAACTTTTTAACATTAACCTCATACGTGTGTAATACGTTAATCACTTTTAACATGATCAAATTTTGACTGTATACTTCTAATTACAAAAGCATAATGCAGTACATCTCAACTTGTGACAGAAGTGCAAAAAGGGGGGTACCGACAATCTTTCCAGTAAGGTTTTCATGTAAAAACCAAAACACAATTAACAAGGAAAACAAGTAGAATATGTGCACTTTTGTCTTGTAAAGGTGTAATTTCAAATCTGTTTGTTTGGTGTTGAATCAATCTCCTTGCTAGTGGCTCAGTAGAAATCTGGATTCACAATATCTGCCAGTGGAGGAATCCAGAACCTCTAAAAATGCTGTTTGACTGTTTTTCAAAATAAAATAATCTTGTCTATAAGTATGACAGTTTCTGACTATCACATCCTATCACCGCACAATCTTATATCAGCAGTGCACGCACACATTTCCATTGTTTCGTATCCATGGTGTCATCGTCACACGTAAATCCCAGTGGCTTCCTCACATTCATCACCACAACTCTGTTGTCGGAGTTCACCTACTCATGTGTGAGGTGAGGAAGCCTGTAAATCAATCGCTTAGTTTACGGCTGGCCAATCAGCAGAGCGTAAGCTTTAAGAATGTTTAAGCGTATGAGTCAAGGAGACGACCAGAGAGGAAACTGTTGGAGGAAGAGAGACATTGAAGAAAATGACAGAGAGAAAGAGAGCCAGGGAGGAACAATGCTATTTCCCATCTGTAAGTTACATATATTTTCACAACTTATGAGTGTACTGTATATCTTGAAAGTTCTTTCCATCATTATAAATTTATTTCATTAGAACTACTGTACTTACCTTTTATTTGTGCCACTGTTGGCATTAATTGCTTATGGACATTTTATTTTGTGCTTCATGTTGTCTTGTTTTAAGAAAAGCAAGACTGAAAGGCTCTTCCACTGTTTGCGATTGCATTCTTTTGGAGCTAAAGAGTTTAATATGGCTGTATTACACCTTGAATTGTTTTCATCTTGCAGCTTCAAATCTGTCAGGGCTGTTGTGGTCATGGTTGTTCGAATTGGATTGTCATTTGGATGTGTTTTAGGCCAGTTGGGCTTATCACAGTGTTCGACTCTTTATGCTTTGTGACTCTTACCAGACGTGAACATTAAAGTAGTTATTTTTTGTTGTTTTTAATCATTTTGGGCGAGCCAATGAAGAAACTTTGACAATAGTCCAAAAATTATCTATTGTCCAGGAAATGAGGTTAAAAAGAATGGTTTTACAAATTAGATTTTTTTTCTTCTTCATGCTATTTATTATTAATTGGAGAAAAGAAATCAGTAGTGCTGTATTTTAAAATATCCTTCTTGATCAGCCACCTCAGTGTTTTTGTGCATTTAGTCATACGATTATCAAAAAACGGAAGAGCAGTCACTTGCCTGTTGACAGTGTGAGAGGGGGTCTTACCTCCTCTTTTAATGGTCCCTAGTTGGTGTGTGTGTGTGTGTGTGTCTGAGTTCACTTGGAGGTCAGGGTCAGTCACGGCTGTAAAGGGGGTGTGGTTTCGAAATGGTTCATTGGCTAGGTCACAGGGTGCGGGGTCACAGATCAAGGGGGTGTCACCGGGAGTGAACACACTGGCCAGGTCGCAGGGTTCACTAAAGTTCAAAGTTGTAACTCATGGCAACCCTCCTCATGTCTTTATTTGTAATCCACATGGAAATACTCAATAACAGTTATGCTTCTTTTAGTCTTTCTTTTAGTAAGTACACCTCTTGGCTGCTTGAATGTGTGTGCGACAAATGCTCAAGTTGCTGTGTAGTGGAATGAACCTTTGTTACAATTTAACAACCATCAATTGATGTTAAGACGCGGCAGATATAAAAAGTTTATATACTCCTGTTCAAATGCCAGATTTTTGTGGTATGAGACCAAGATAAAATCTTTTAGAAACTTTTTTCACAATTAATGTGACCTATGTCCCAACTCAATTGGGGGAAAAAAAGAGAAATCTTTTTGAAAGGGGATTTCAGCTTTTTTCTTGATTGAGTTTTGCAGGTTATAGGTCATACTGTATTTATGGTGGAAAACGTTTTGAAATGATTTAGCTTGGTCACATTTTTTTAAATCACAAAGACCTGCCATTTGAATAGGGTTGTTTAGACTTTATTTCCACTGTATGTTCCTTTAGGAGCCCCACAATATACAGTACTGTTCTGCCTTGAGTTGCATGAAAGTTTTTCTTGTAAAGAAGCCAACAAAGTACAGTTGAACCTCCAGAGTTGAACACATCCGTTCTATTAAGCTGGTTGTCTTCAACGCTGAAGTCATTTCCAAAATGAATCGCCCCATAGAATATTATGTGAATGAATTTGTTCCAGTATCAAACTGTCACCACCATAAAACCTTTATCAACTGTACACGCAATGATGTCAGTAAAATTTTAACATTCTTAATCTTAATTTTGATGCAAGTATAAAGAGAAGTTAGAACCATAACTGTATAAGAAAACAAAAAAGCTACTCACCCCTTGAAGACACTTTTCTGGCACGTAAAGCAGAGCGAAAAGGAAGGTCTTTGATACTGTCACCTCGTCCTGTTTCAGGGGCTTTGGTGAAATGAAGATTTTCTCATTTTAATCCCTCCAAGGTGTTGTATGTCTGTTCGTCAAACAAACTGATCAAGTACTGTCGAATATTCCAGTTTGTTGTGAACGGGCCTAATAATCCAATAATTCAACCCAATCATTTATTTTTGAAATTCTTTGGTTTATTTTTAAAAATTCATTTCCATTGTTATCGTCATATTAGAGACATGGACCTAAACTGTATGACACACCGTTCATAAAATATACTGTATTTACACAATCATCTGAATATTTAAGTAACCTGTGACAATGTGGATCTTCTCTTACAGTACACATTAATGTGGGTTTGTGTCAGTGTGTTATTGTCTGTGGTCTGTCTATGGTCCATGTAACAGGACGATTAGAAGTTTATGAGGTCAGAAGTCAACATCAGCCAAGAAGAGTTCTCAGGTCAAACTGAGGGGAGAATGAATAGTCACTCTCACTTTTACTGTCTCTTTCAGTGGGTAATTTATGCCATCACTTTACTGTTGCTTGTTTCACACATTCATTCCTTTAGATGTTGTTTACAGGCCAGCTGGCGTAGAGAACAATGTGCTATATAAATCATTCAGATCCATTAGGATTTTTTTCATGGTCTGGACTGGTTTGCTGCTTACTCATCAGACTGTTGAAGTGTATTGAGGTTACAGTATTTATATTTTGCTCCTTTTTTCTTCCAGATTTTACGTGTTGATTTTAATGTATATACATCTTATAAAAGGTTGAATGTCAATTTTCACAATCTCTGTGCATCTGTGTGTACCTCAGCCAAGTGCAAAAGAACGAGGGTGAGAGGTACTTTATACAGTATATTTGATTAGTTCGTCAATTAGTTCACGTTAGTTTTCATCCATCCGTTTTCAACAACGCTTTTCGTCATTACGGTTAGCTGGAGCGGGGTACAACTTGGACTCGTCACCTTAATTTGAGGGTACATATAGACACTGACATTCGCATCGATGGTCAATCTCATGTCTTCAGTTACCTAATATGCATTTTTTTGAATGAGGGAGGAAGCTTGAGTACCAAGGGAAAATCCATGCAGGCACAGGGAGAACATGAAAACTTTACACAGCAGGACCTGAGCTGTGATCCAAACCCAGGACCTTTTGACTGTGAGGCAGATATGTTAATCATAATTCCATGATTTGTTTAGGGCTGGCACATGTGTCAAACAAGAAGCCGTGCTATGTTGGTGCATATTGGCATGACATTTTTTTTAGGTAGTTGTTTATGTTGTACAGTGATGCCGGTAACGCATTACAAAGTTGCAAAGTAATACGTTTCTCAAAAAATGTGGTCAGTGACATCATAAATCATCTAACACGTTACTTTTTATATGAGTAGCCGGATTAGAGTTACTTTGATATCTGCCCATAGTTGCTTTTTTTGTTGATGAGATCCAGAGCTTAATATGCTTTTAATTTAAAAATATGATATTACATTTTAGACAACTACAGATGTTTATCATTAAAAAAACTACCGTACTTGGGAACATGAGGCAAGTCAATAACCAAGACACTTGATTCAGTCACGGTGCATAAGTGTAAACCAATTTTCAGCCTTTCTTTTAGTAATGACTAATAGAACAAAGGAAACACACTATATTCTTAACTGTCCCTAACTAAAATGCACAGAACGACTAAATACACTATCGAAAGAAAGGCGAAATATTTATAAACAAAGCCGTCTGGGGCAATTGACATCGTGCAAGTTTTCAGCACATAGTCAACTCACGTGTACCCAAGCAGGCAATGGCGCAAACACAATGGACGGGGACGAGGGATTGGCATACGTAAGCTGGAAATACAGTCACTACTTTGAGTTTCTCTGAAGAGGACAATGCTAAGGTTCCTTGTACACTATGCGCACACACACACACACACACTTGCCTTGATGGACCTCCACACAATTGCTACAGTCTGTCTGTCTGTCTGTGTGTCTGTCTGTCTGTCTGTCTGTCTGTCTGTCTGTTTGTCTATCTATCTATCTATCTATCTATCTATCTATCTATCTATCTATCTATCTATCTATCTATCTATCGGTTAAGAGTCTTTAAAGAAGTGTACTGAGAATGGTGTGCTTGTTTACATTTAGGTGACTATTTTGAATGTCAAGTCTGCACTAAGTTGCTCATTTAACGTGGCTTCAACTACACTAATAAGTTATAAGTTATGTTTTCATGTTGATGACATCATTCTGTAACTTGTGCGGCGTATATTACCAAGTAATGGGTACAGTTAAGCTAATGCTTTTTTTGTACTGTGGATAAGTGATATTTCTGCCACTTGACAGCCGCTGAATGTAACTAAAATGTTACTTTTGAAATTAAGTAATCAGTAAAGTAACTGAGTTACTTTAAACCTCAAGTAGTCATTAAAGTAACTAAGTTACTTTTTCAAGGTAACTGTGGCAACACTGATGTTGTATTCAGAGGCTAACTGGCAACACTCTTAGCAGGACAGAAATGTTTGCATTTGTGTTTGGCTTCACATTAATGCTAGTCATTGCCATCTACTGCCTTATTTTTGACAGAGTGCACACTGCGGATTGCAGCAATGGCTGCTCGCAACAATGTGGTCAAACACACAAACTTACAGAGCTGTGCAATGTTTACATTTGGCTAACAGCCCTGGACTGGCCGAGCGCTTTGCTCTCCTGAGTGCTACTCCAGTTGAAGTCTGATTCCAGAGCAGCATCTACTGCATTTGCTGGATATGCAGTAGCAACCAGTACGAACTGTATGTCATTGAGCTGAATCATTACAGAGCTGCTGAGTTCTGCTTCAATCGGTTCCAAGGAATTTATGAAATTTTGGTAACTAACAACTGGGATGAAAACAAATGAAATATTGCTGCAGAGTGCTAAAAATGAACTACTGGTATGCAAAAGATTGTGCTTTTCACTGCTGTAGGCATGTTCTGTATTTAATTGTTGGTTCATTTAAAATGCCGTTGTATTGCTTACCCGCTGGAATCCTTGTTTAAAAACCCTCAAGACCTATTACTTGAAAATACATTTCTTGTCCTTCTGCTTCACTTTTGGCGCTTGTTTTGCCACACACTCGCCTTTCCCTTTGTATTATTTCTCTCCTTCCTGAGTTGAACCCAGTGAACTGCATCCCCAGCTTGCACTCCCGCCCTGCTCATTTCCTGTTTCATAGGATCAATTAAGGGATTGTTCTCACAGCCCAGAGCACCGAAGCCTTGATCTTGAACTGTTAAAAGATCAACTGCAAAGGCCTACACTTGATATCAATCAGAGAATCTATTTTGTGGCTGCAGGATAATGTGAATAGAGCAAAAAAGCGCACATGAGTATGTCTTGTCCTCTGCCCCCAGCAGCAATACTTGGGAAAGACAAATATTATTGGTATTGTTAGTTGAAGGACCTGACATTACCTGTGCAACCACTGTATGTAAATTACTTCATGTTTTACCTGTTGGCATACCCACCCATCCATTTTCTGAGCCGCTTATCCTCACTAGGGTCGCGGGCGTACTGGAGCATATCCCAGCTGTCATCGGGCAGGAGGCGGGGTACACCCTGAACTGGTTGCCAGCCAATCGCAGGGCACATACAAACAGACAACCATTCGCACTCACAGTCACACCTACGGGCAATTTAGAGTCTCCAATTTATGCATGTTTTTGGGATGTGGGAGGAAACCGGAGTGCCCGGAGAAAACCCACGCAGGCACGGGGAGAACATGCAAACTCCACACAGTCGGGGCCGGGGATTGAACCCGGGTCCTCAGAACTGTGAGGCTGACGCTCTAACCAGTCGGCCACCGTGCCGCCCTGTTGGCATACCTTTCAACAAAATAATTCTGTTTGAAACTGGAGTACTCCCAATTGGCCATCTGTTGACATTGGCCTCCACTTCTCCTTCACAGGCAGAGAGACGGGCTTACAGGGAGGCTGAGATGTGCATGATGGATGACCTCACATCAGAGGGTGTCTTTCAAAAAGAGGAGGAGCCAGCCAGCCCAGACCCCCCGACATCCAGTCCTGACCATTTGCCATCCCAGCAACAAACAGATCCCGCCTCGCCAACCGTTGCCGTAACACCAGAACCAGTCGCCAGAGGAGAGCAGGCAACGCCCAGAGAGATCGAGTACCAGGTAAAAGCGGAATTTGCTTTGTTCATTCTCGTACATTCTTTTCTTGATGATGTTGACTTCTTGTCATTTTAACCGTGTTGTATTGCGCAGGCAGGACAGATGTGTACCAGTTCGTCTTTATTCTACCCTACTATACACTACCTTGCATCACTCTCTGACACCCATTTTGTGGTGGCATCATATGAAAACACAAAAAGCTAAAGAAAAATCAAAACACTTCATTTAAAAGTTCATGATTTTCATCCAATCATTACTGTTCATTTTTTTCCCCAAAATTTGGATCAGTGTCCAAACTGGATGAGCTATAATTTTTTAACCCACACACTGAGGAGTGAAATTCCTTCGACTTTTTTCCTGGATTCCTGCAGGATGACAGGGGCTTTGGCATCGGCACGTTAGTATTCGGGAAGCTGCGAGGTTTCTCCTGGTGGCCTGGCAGGATTGTTTCCTGGTGGATGAGTGGCCGGAGTCGAGCCGCTGACGGGACGCGCTGGGTCATGTGGTTTGGAGATGGCAAATTCTCCGTGGTGAGTGACTTGATCAGACACAGGCTCTTCTTCTGTTTTAAAAGTCATTCCTGACCAGTTGGAGTTATTTGCTATTTTAAACCGTCTAAATTCTTCCACTCCTTTTCCTTTTTTAGGTTTGTGTTGAGAAACTTATGCTGCTGAGCTCTTTCTCATCTGCCTTTCACCAGCCCACTTACAACAAACAGCCCATGTACCGTAAAGCCATCTTTGAGGCTCTGCAGGTAACACACCCTAACTTCCATCCATCCATTCTCAACACCGCTTACCCTGGTTAGGGTCATGGGGCGCTGGAGCCTATCCCAGCTGACTTTGGGCGAAAGGCGGACTACACCCTGAACTGGTCGGCAGTTAGTCGCAGGGAACATATAAACATGGACAACCATTCGCACTCGCATTCACACTGTCATTGAGTGGGAACTGAACCCACGCTGCCCGCACCAAAGTCAGGCGAGTGTACCACTCACGTCTGTTATTGTAGGAAATGTAATTGGGACATATCAAGCGATTATGTAACAAAACAAGTTTACAAATACTGTATGGCATAATCGCACATTTCAAAAGACACAAACCAAAAAGATCAGTTTTTGGTGAACGGCAAAGTCAGAATTTTGGAAAGTCTAAATCCTGACCAAACGTTCTCTTTTCAAGAAACACACACACACACTCAGACACACACACGGTCCAAAGTGTACCCCACCTTTTGCCCAAAGTCAGCTGGGAGAGGCGATCATATAAAATGGATAGATCGATTGCTAATGTCTATGTTTGTTTGTGTCCAGGTGGCAAGTATGCGAGCAGGACGACCCTCTCCTTCCTGTGACCCTAATGATGATGCAGAAGGTGTGGAGCCTCAAACCAGACAGATGATAGAATGGGCTATGACTGGCTTTTTGCCCAGCGGCCCACAGTCGCTGGACCCTCCTGAGGGTACACAGAGAAACGGACACACACACACGCACAAACACACACGAACACACGTAACGCATGCATGCACGTACAGACATACACAGTACAATAAAAAGCACATAAGTAATACTTATGTCATACTTACTGATCTCCACAGAGGAGCAGAATCCATATAAAGACGTCTACTCTGAGATGTGGGCAGAACCAGAAGCAGCATATACTCCTCCCCCTGCCAAGAAACCTCGCAAGAACGCCGCGGAAAAAGCCAAGATCAGAGAGGTGATCGACGAAGGAACCAGAGGTGAACAAAAGTTTACTGTGAAATTAAATATTACCCCATGATTGACGAGTGACCTGCCCAGGGGTTACACTTCCTCTTAAATCAGCTCAGCTAGGTATAGAAAATGGATGGATTAAGATTTTCAAAGAAGAAAGGTAAAGCCTACTTTCAGTCCAAATTAGGTTAGGATGTTAATATTCTTATTTAGAGATTTGTATTACAGTTCTTTGACAAATTATCTTTAACATAGCAGGACACTTCATCATTGTAATACAGAATATGTATTAACACAAGAACTGATATCACTAATATAATCCTCAATAAATCGTTTTATCAGAAATGAAGAATCTCTTGGCTTTTTGTTAAGTCTTGTGCATGCACCTGATAGAACAATACAATATTAACTTTATTTTGTACATTATGTATGTATAAATCATATTAATAACACCTTGTTTTGTTTCTCCAGAGAGACTTATACAGGAGATTAAAAAGAAAACCCGGAACATAGAAGGTACCATGTTTTTTTTTTTTTTTTTTTTTTTTTTTTTTAATGGAGAAGTAGGTAAATCTAGTATTTTAAATATAGCTTCAAACATTTAACTGAACACAATTTGTGACTACGGTGTGTGATTAATGTGTATTTCCCCCCCAGATATTTGTATCTCCTGCGGAAGCCTCAACGTCTCTCTGGAGCATCCCCTCTTCATGGGAGCAATGTGCGTGGGTTGCAAAGTAAGATGCTTACTGATGAAATATCTGCATTATTATAGGCACTCTAAGTGAAATTGTGTGAAGGTAACATCACCCAACATATGTGGCAAATTCAAGCCCATACTTAAAGAAAGGATTATTAAATTAAATAATATTGTTTATGTTTTTTTACAATGTGTTTTGAACAGAACAGGCAACTGAAAGAAGCCGACTTCAGCGAATAGCTAAATAAATTTGCTTTAAAAAATGTTTTCATTCATTTAGATTCAGATTCAGATAACTATTGATGCCTTTGGGGGCAACCCATTTGCATCTTCCAAGTCCAAATGCACATTCACCCTCAACAAACACTTAATAAGGCAACATCATAAAAGACATGGTAATTAGGTAATGGGACTGGTTGCAATACAAAAATAAATGACAAAACAAACAAACCAATGAATAAATAAATAAATAAATAACAATGAGATATTAGAAATGCAACACAATAAAACCTTGTCATTTGAAATATTAAAAGAAAAGGAATTCATTTAAAAAGAGTGGTGCTAGGAATAAAAGGCTGAGTATCTGTGCGTCCTCATCGGGGTCACACAATAATTAATGCAGGCCAGAGGCCATCAAGGCAAATTCTGTGGCAAGGACATGTTCTTTTTGGTTTCTAGTTTTTGGGGCTATTTCAGCCACCTGTTTCTCCCACTGAGAGCCCAAGCCTCTCTAACGGACTCTGATTATCTTGGAGCACACTTTGACAATGCCCATCAGGCAGTTTTTGTCTTCCACTAATAATCAATTGAACCAACAGATTAAAAAAAAAAAGGTTAAAATTGGATAAAAAAGCTGCAGTTGGCTGGTGACCAGTGAGGTTTCATCTAGGCTACATCTTACCCCTGACCCTAATTAGCACAAGCACTATAGGAAATGGATGGATGACAAAAAGAGACCAGAGTGGATTAATAGCTGAAGTGTGTTAAAACACATGGTTACATGACTACAAAGTAACACAATACAGACCCTTTGGTTTTCTTTTAAAGACTACCAATACTATTGCAATTACCGTAATTTCGCACCCATCTATAATGCGCACCCCCCAAAGTTGACCTCAAAGTTCTGGAAAACCCTATGTATAATGCATTTTTACTATGCATGATTTTGCTTCTACCCATATGATCAAAACATGAAGTATCTGTATTTGTTTTTTTCAAATAATTATTCTGAAGTTTAGCACTTTATTTGAGCACGTAATCCTTTTTTTTATTTACTTGCTCTTATTTTGAAATTAACAGCCTTACTTTTATTTAGTAAATTAGAAAACACACAGTTGTGCTCATATGTTTGATTACCCAGGCAGAATTTGTAAGATGGGTTTGATTCTTTAAAGAAAACATGAAGGACCAGGCGAAACACATTTAATTTTATTTTAATGGGACTCAAATTAAACGGTCAAGCATTTCAGAAAAGCATTATCATTAAACAAAACATAACCATAAAGAAATTAATGCTGGTTGTTGTTCAGTGAGTCATTTAAAAAAAAACAATATTTCACAAATTCTGCCAGCGTATGTAAACTTATGAGCACAACTGTACATATATGCAGTCATACGTACATCGTATTGGAATGAAAGTGTAGGCTACACTTTTTTTTATAACCACTAGGTGGCGGTGGCATTTTGGAATGTAAGTGTACAGCTTTTTCATAACCATTAGATGGTGGCATACATTTATAAAATGTGAAAGTTTTTTCCATTTGCCCCTATACCTATGTATAATGCGCACTATTGACTTTTGACAATTTTTTTTGGGGGGGGGGGAAATGCACATTATACACGAGAAATTAGGCTAGGTCATTAATATTTACTGCCCACACCTCCATGATCAATACATTATACATTCTTTTTGTCAGTAAGAATTATGAAAATGAAATAATGCAATATTTAATTATTTCAACCTCTGTTTTTCTCCTGGGCTCTGATAGAATTCCTTTCTAGAGTGTGCGTACCAGTATGACGATGATGGCTACCAGTCCTATTGCACCATCTGCTGCGGAGGCAGGGAGGTGCTCATGTGTGGCAACAACAACTGCTGTAGGTCAGTAGGCTGCTGTTGATTTTGGGATTAGTGGGCACCAGTTGAGTGTTGGTGTGGCCAAGGCCAAAAGTTTAGGCTGGACTTCAATGGAACCACTACATCTCCTTTTATGTCAAATTGTGAAAAATAGTTCTCACCGTTGCCAGATTTATTTGACTGAAAAAGTACAGGCCAAGGTCAATTTTGTCATGTGAAGTTTGTGATTATTTTATATCTATGGACAAGAAGTGTTTTTCCATACAAATACTGTAATTATGATATTACTACTGTGTTAGCGTAGGTTAGTGATAGACTACAGTGCATTCTGACTTTTGTACAAATTTGGGTTCCATTGTAGGTCCGTCGTAAACTGAGGACCCCCTGTAATCTACCTAATGAGTCAGCAAGGCAACCTATGTACTACTTTATTAATTTAATTATTAAAAAAAACTGCTCTGTCAATTATTCACAGAGATGTTTTTCAATCAAATTGTATATCATATAGCCAAACCCATGCGTCGCTAGTTGGGCATGGTAGCTATAAAAATACAGAAAACAATCACAGGAATTTTACAAAACTCAGCAGATGGTCTCTGTGACGTCTTACTGGTTGTAAGAAAAGTTTCCTCATGGATGTGTTTATGCTCAGGTGTTTCTGCGTTGAGTGTGTGGATCTATTGGTCGGAACCGGCTCAGCAGCGGCAGCCATCAAAGAAGACCCTTGGAACTGTTACATGTGTGGACCCCGAAACACCTATGGATTACTGCGGCGACGGGACGACTGGCCTTGCCGACTACAGCATTTTTTCGCCAACAATCATGAGCAGGACTTTGTAAGTCTTGTTTCTGTTTTTATGTTTTATATATATATATATATATATATATATATATATACAGTCACCTGCACAGAACATTCCCAGACAATTCTTCCTTACATCATTTTGTTTGGCACTCTCAATTACACGCTATGTACATTACTTAACAAAGTTATTAGCCCACCACCCAATGTAAGGTTTATGCCACAACTGTTAACAGCATTGGTTGTGTAATGTAATGTGCGTAATGTTTTTTTTCTCTTTCTGTAAGTCTTTATGAACCAGTTATTTAGCTGGATGAGAGCCCCTCTCTGCCTTCCAAGCAGGCACAGAGATTAAGCTTGAGCCTTCTTATTGTTGTTAGCTCATTTACTGGCTAACATTAAGACTGTGTCTACCTAATACTTTGGCCAGTGAGTCTTTATTATTGTAAAGAGGGTCCTCGGTTTACAACGGCAATCTTCAGGTTACGGACAGCTTGCAATTAACAAGTTTGTGCAGCGCCTTTAGAAAACTTTATCATGTGGCACAAGAATGCACAATCAGTAACCACTGTAGTTAGTGTTTTTCATTTCATTATTTTATATTTGTGGTATTGTGGTAGTATTTTTTAGACAAATATTTACTGTAATTATGACTTCACTACTGCATTGGCGTAGACTAGTGCTAGACTACAGCATACAGCATGTTCCAACTTACGTAAAAATTCGGGTTACGTTGCCGCTGTAGGAAAGGAACTCTCCCTATACCCCTATCAAGTCCTGTCAAAATCCTATTTAAGAATATTTGGGATTTCGTTCCTCTATAAACGTGCTACCATATTGTTACTTGACCAAATAGAATTCAGTGAATCTTGAAGCAATGATGAGCTTTGTTCCAGAAGCTGTTAGTTAACTAGTATGAGGGAAAATCTGCATCTAACAAAAACACAACACAACACTTTAATACCGTGTTGTTTATTAAGATGTTCGCTAAAAGAGACATCAGCGTTAGGCAAAAAGCACCTACTACTGCATATTTCTGCCCAATTCAACAGATCCTAATGAGCCTGACCATGTTGTCACTGTTGTCTCCCAGGAGCCAGCCAAGTTGTATGCTCCAGTTGCAGCAGAGAAGAGGCAGCCAATCAGAGTCTTATCACTGTTTGATGGCATCGCTACAGGTGTGCACATGAGCGAGTGTACTTGCGTCTGCTGAGATCACAGTGTTTATCACAACATCACAAATATCATGCACTCAGGTCTGTTGGTGCTAAAGGACCTGGGCATCCAGGTTGATAAATATGTGGCGTCCGAGGTTTGTGATGACTCCATCACTGTTGGCTTGGTCAGACATCAGGGACGCATCATGTACGTGGGCGATGTACGCAACGTAACCCATAAACATGTAAGTGAGGCTCTTTCTTCACATTTACGGTCTGTATTCACACTTCACTTTCTCACTTTACTTTCTCATTTAATTTGATGTTATATTTGTCCATTAGATCGAAGAGTGGGGACCATTTGACCTGGTGATAGGTGGAAGTCCCTGCAATGACCTCTCCATAGTAAACCCTGCACGAAAGGGCCTTTACGGTATTATACATTCAAGGAAAATAACAAATAACCATGTCACTATTGAAGTATTATATTACATTTAAATGTTGCTGAATTCTCGCAGAGGGAACTGGGCGATTGTTTTTTGAGTTTTACCGTCTGTTGCACGAGGCTCGTCCAAAAGAGGGTGACGGGCGGCCTTTCTTCTGGCTCTTTGAGAACGTGGTCGCCATGGGAGTCAGTGACAAACGGGACATATCTCGCTTTTTAGAGGTACTGTAATCTGGACTGTGTACATTACATCCCTGTTCTCATCTTTGTTCCCCACTTGTTGTTGCAGGATATCACTCACAATGTTTGTGTGTGAAATAGCTCAACAAATTATCATTATTGGAGTCGATTAGATCAAAGTCGAAGAAGGAGAAGAGGTGCAAAGCGGGTTATTTGGCAGAAAGAGAAGAGGAACGCACAGAGCCTAGAACTGAATGTGGGGACTTTGAATGTTAGGACTATGACAGGAAAATCTCAGGAGTTGGTTGACATGATGATTAGGAGAAAGGTTGATATATTGTGTGTCCAGGAGAGCAGGTGGAATGGCAGTAAGGCTAGAAGTTTAGGGGCAGGGTTTAAATTATTTTACCATGGTGTAGATGGGAGGAGAAATGGAGTCGGGGTTATTTTAAAAGAAGAGTTGGCAAAGAATGTCTTGGAGGTGAAAAGAGTTATCAGATCGAGTGATGAGGCTGAAACTTGAACTTGAGGGTGTTATGTATAATGTGATTAGTGGCTATGCTCCACAAGTAGGACGTGACCTAGAGGTGAAAGAGAAATTCTGGAAGGAGCTAGACGAAGTAGTTCTGAGCATCCCAGACAGAGAGAGAGTCATGATTGGTGCAGATCTTAATGGACATGTTGGTGAAGGCAACAGGGGTGATGAATCCAGGAAAGAAAGCTTCCAGAAGACTGGACCACTACATCCAAGGTGATCAGAGAGGCAGGCAAGGAGAGTACTTGGTGTATCTTCTGGCAGGAAAGGAGAGAAGGAGACTTGGTGGTGGAACCTCACAGGAGAGGAAATCATACAAGGAAAAAGGTTAGCTAAGAAGAAGTGGGACACTGAGAGGACCGAGGAGAGGCGAAAGGAATACATTGAGATGCGACATAGGGCAAAGGTAGAGGTGGCAAAGGCCAAACAAGAGGCATATGATGACATGTATGCCAGGTTGGACACTAAAGAAGGAAAAAATGATCTATACAGGTTGGCCAGACAGAGGGATAGAGATGGGAAGGATGTGCAGCAGGTTAGGATGATTAAGGATAGAGATGTAAATTTGTTGACTGGTGCCAGCAGTGTGCTAGATAGATGGAAAGAATACTTTGAGGAGTTGATGAATGAGGAAAATGAGAGAGAAGGGAGAGTAGAAGAGGGAAGTGTGGTGGACCAGGAAGTGGCAATGATTTGTAATGGGGAGGTTAGAAAGGCATTAAAGAGGATGAAAAATGGAAAGGCAGTTGGTCCTGATGACATTCCTGTGGAGGTATGGAAGCATCTAGGAGAGGTGGCTGTGGAGTTTTTGGCCAGCTTGTTCAATAGAATTCTAGCGCGTGAGAAGATGCCTGAGGAATGGAAGAATAGTGTGCTGGTGCCCATTTTTAAGAACAAGGGTGATGTGCAGAGCTGTGGGAACTATAGAGGAATAAAGTTGATGAGCCACACAATGAAGTTATGGGAAAGAGTAGTGGAGGCTAGACTCAGGACAGAAGTGAGTATTTACGAGCAACAGTATGGTTTCATGCCTAGAAAGAGTACCACAGATGCATTATTTGCCTTGAGGATGTTGTTGGAAAGGTACAGAGAAGGTCAGAAGGAGCTACATTGTGTCTTTGTAGATCTAGAGAGAGCCTATGACAGAGTACCCAGAGAGGAACTGTGGTACTGCATGCGGAAGTCTGGAGTGGCAGAGAAGTATGTTAGAATAATACAGGACATGTACGAGGTCAGCAGAACAGCGGTGAGGTGTGCTGTAGGTGTGACAGACGAATTTAAGGTGGAGGTGGGACTGCATCAGGGATCAGCCCTGAGCCCCTTCCTGTTTGCAGTGGTGATGGATAGGCTGACAGATGAGGTTATACTGGAATCCCCATGGACCATGATGTTTGCAGGTGACATTGTGATCTACAGTGAAAGCAGGGAGCAGGTGGAGGAACAGTTAGAACGATGGAGGCATGCACTGGAAAGCAGAGGAATGAAGATTAGCCGAAGTAAGACAGAATATATGTGCATGAATGAGAGGGGTGGTGGGGGAAGAGTGAGGCTACAAGGACAAGAGATAGCGAGGGTGGAGGACTTAAAATACTTGGGGTCAACCGTCCAAAGCAATGGTGAGTGTGGTCAGGAAGTGAAGAAACGGGTCCAAGCAGGTTGGAACGGGTGGAGGAAGGTGTCATGTGTGTTATGCGACAGAAGAGTGTCTGCTAGGATGAAGGGCAAAGTTTATAAAACAGTGGTGAGGCCAGCCATGACGTACGGATTAGAGACAGTGGCATTGAAGAGACAACAGGAAGCAGAGTTGAAGGTGGAAAAGGATGAGGCGCTGTGGCGACCCCTAAAGGGACAAGCCGAAAGGAAAAGAAGAAGAAAGGAGTGGATTAGATCAGATTCAAAGATGCTTTACATATAAACTAAACACAGAGTTAGACCAACAACAAAAAAAGTGAGTTATGCATACCACTGTTGTGTTCACCTGCAGTGCATTAATATGACAGATGTATTTTGACAATTGGGGAAAATTTGAGCATTTTTCTCCCTCGTGATAAAAGTCAGCAAAGGGGCAAAAATATCCTGGGCGATTATCCCGTGGTGTGTTAAGAGGGAGTTTTCCTCCTCTATCTTCGACTGAAGCGGTTGGCCAACAATTGTAAATGTTAAACCTAATAATTTCTGATCTCAAATCCTGATGTGTGTGGTCAACACAAGAGTTTGTTTGTCTAACATGTCTTCCAAGTCAGTCACCACAAAAGAGTAAATGTGATTAACAATTACGTCACAATAAACTGTTGAAAGTAACTCACTCTCTATTCAGTGCAACCCTGTGATGATCGATGCCAAGGAAGTTTCTGCTGCCCACCGAGCTCGATATTTCTGGGGAAACCTGCCCGGCATGTCAAGGTGGTAAAAACACCGTCACACAAACAACTTGACACAATTTATCAATTTGAAAATGTTTATAATTTTGAAGTAACTTCTTGACAATATCTTCAACAAACAGACCCATGAGCCCCATGACGAATGATAAGCTGGACCTGCAAGAGTGTCTTGAGCATGGTCGTACTGCCAAGGTATCCGTGTGCACGTGTGTGTCTATGTGTTTGCCCAGTATGCAAGCATGCAAGTGCAATTCTCTTGTGAGTAAATACTCAAATTTCCATGTATGGACATAATGGACCGAGATAGACACCATGTATATGATATACAGTACAGCATATGATGTTACTATTAATTATATGATACGTTTATTTATTATTATTTATTTTATTTACTTGTAGTAAGTAAATTGCCATATACTTTGGAAATGGAGCTGGAAATTTCTATTGCCATTACAATGTGTAAATCCAATTGTTGGAGATGAATGTACATTTATGGTGAATAAATCTTTCACAGAAAATTTGTAGGACTTTATCTTTACTTATACATACTTTTTGAATTGTGTTCTGTTTCTGTGGCAGCAAAATAAACAGTTAATTGGCTAGTCAGTTATTTTTGCAACAAACATAGCCAACAATGTCCTATACCCTATATCATAGGACAGTTTTAGGATTAAAAAAAGAATATTTGTCTATGTGTGTTTGTTTGTCTGTCTGTTTGGTTCTGGATGCAAATTCCAGTTTGAGAAGTTGCGTACGATAACGACTCGCTCCAACTCTGTGAAGCAGGGGAAAGATGAGCATTTCCCCGTCTACATGGACAACAAGGAGGACATCCTCTGGTGCACTGAGATGGAAAGGTACATTTGTGCACATACGTGTGAGTGCGTGTGCGTAAATGTGTGTGTTTGTGTGTGTATCTGTGTGTACAACGTTGTATTTTAAATCCCCCCGAGTTTCCCCTTTTCCTGTTTACATATTCACAACAGAAACTGAAGTACATACAAGCCGATTTGAGGGCTTCATTTTGCTTTGGAAGTAAAAAAAACTTTGCTTTGGAAGTAAAAAACTATCTCTCAAAAAAAAATCGACAGTGGGACCGCAAATGTTGCAATCCATTCTAGATGCTTTTGTCGATGTTTGGGTTTTTAATACATTTTCCCCATTACAAAGCCACTGCCATCAAAATTACAGTACATTTTAAAGTAACATTTTAGCATTCTTAACTTCCAACTGTCAAGTGTAAAAAGAGGTTACATGTTGTATAATGTAGCGAAATCAAACTCAAACAAAAGATAACTAGATGACCTTTAGTGTATACAGGGTCATCTTGGTTTATGACGATCCAGGCGTAACCACATTTTAAGGTTATAAGTGGCGTTCTGTGTAAAACAAGGCACACTGAGTTACTGCTAGACTTACTGTTTTTCATTTGATTTTGTTTTTATATTTGTGGCCTTGAAATGTTCCATACAAATATTCAGTGGTGGGAAGTAAGAAAGTACAAAAACTTCGCTACTGTACTGAAGTAGATTTTAGAACTTTTTTCTGACAACTTTTTACTTTTACTCCATTTTAAAACAGATATCTGCACTTTCCACTCCTTATTTTTTCAAAATAGGCTCATTACTCTTTTTGTAACCTCCGTGGATGAAGACCTGACATTAAATATACGTAAACAGAGCGCTAAAGTCAACTGTGTTTGAGATCTTGATTGACAGATCAAGATCAATCAGATTATTAGGCGGAATGGAGGGAACATTAATGTTGACAAGAGATACGGAGAAGCACAATATTCCCTTTCTATGGCCATATTTAAGAGAATTGTTTGAATTGTTGTCAGCTCCCAGAATCATTTGTGGCTAATGTATTATGTCTTGTGCCATCTTAAAACCAACAAGCTTCTTCCGTTCAAAAATTCTTCGCATGTTGTAGTGGTACAAATTGTCCAAATTATTATTACTAATTAACTCGCAATTGCACCGGATAGCCACTGATGGAATGAAGGCGTTCAGTACTTGCGTATATAGTGGGGGAGGGCCGACTCGTGCCAGAAAAGCCAAGTGTGTACTTGGGCTTGGTTTTAGCCATGCCCCAAAAATCCGCACAACTGAAATGGTGAAAAAGAGTTCAACGTTGTATCTCAACAATTCACCACTGAATTGTTCTCAGTCTTTGCACTTGCCAATTGAAAACTGACAGTGAAAATACATTAAAAAAAAATGTTTTCTATTATAAATTTGCTGTCTGGTGTGACGTCCTGAAGGTAGAAGTTTGACCTCTGAAGTATCGCACCACAATAATATCATTTGCATTTGAAAGGTTCCGCTGTACTGTTAAGAAATGTACTATCGTATAAATCAAATAACAATTCTGTCTATTGGTAACAAAATTGCTATCCTGTTTCTTCTCTAAATGATGATATGTGTGTATCCAGGGTGTTTGGTTTCCCGGTCCACTACACCGACGTGTCCAACATGAGTCGTCTGGCTAGGCAAAGGCTGCTGGGACGTTCATGGAGTGTTCCCGTCATCAGGCACCTCTTTGCCCCTCTTAAGGAGTACTTCGCCTGCAACTAGTCACACAACAACTCTCTCTCTCTCTCTCTCTCTCTCTCCCTCTCTCTCTCTCTCCTGCTCTCGCTCTCTCTCTCACACACTCACTCTCAATCTCTCTCGCTCTCGCTCTCTCTCTCTCTCTCTCTCTCTCTCTCTATTTCTCTATTTCTCTCTCAGAAACAGACACGCAAACACACACTCACACAAATAGCACACACACTTTTTGACAACAGATAACTGTACATAATACACAGCTTGTACATGAAGGTTGGCTGACGCAGATGAAACAGATGACCAGACAGACATACACATACACCACACACACTGCTTAGGACTTCATCCCTTGATCCCAAATAACCTACTGGCTAATCTTGGTCCCCAGGTGCTACCTTGCACACACACACACAAATACGCACGCATGTGCGCACGCGCACACACACATCCATCCATACACACACACACACACACTTGCTAGTGCAGTTTCTGTACTATATGTCACACACAAACTTCCTTCCACCTGACCTTAAACCGATGTCTTCTGCTGTTCTGCATTAGTTACAGTCCCTATGAGGAACCAACACAGGACATCTCTCTCAATACTCCACCAAAACTTATTATTACAAATGTAAGATTTTACACACGCAGTGGAGGTGGTGGAGTTGCATTACTCATGCAATGAACATAAATATCAATACACACATCCACCCCACACTCCAGCTAAAACCCACGGTGCTTGCCGGGCTGTACAAATGGTGCCACTTTCACATGACATAATTACTGTTCTTGGTGCTCCCAGAGACTTGTGGTCTCGGTTTGTTTTCAGTTGCTGCAGTTTTGGGTCCCTAACTGATTTAAACTAAATACTTCCAAGCAGGCACAGAGATTAAACCAGCTACAGAGTATACTCGAGGGCTGAGAGAGAAAGGAAAAAACAACAATAATACAAGGTAAATTTCACTAAATTAACTCCTCTGTTGAATAAATCTCATTGGATGAGTTAATCATCAGTGCATTGAGCCAAAGTAACCCCAATTATATTTTCATTTGTACTTGGGTATCAAGTTACTGTATGTGTCTTGCAGAGCTATTCAGAACGGTCATTTAGGAATCCCGCTGCGGTAGGGGTACATTTAACTCTTCACTCTCTGGGAATGGGCCTTTCAAAATATACAAAATGTACTTGCACGATAGTATCGAGTGCTCTCAAGTGGCCAGAAAAAAACATATGGCTTGTGTAGGAGCCTCCAGGGAATTTAGTAGGATTTCATAAAAAAAAAAAAAAAAAAGTGATGCACTGTATTTGTAGTTACTTGAAACATCTTTGTCTTTTCAAAATTAACATTATGTAAACAACACCCCCTCTTTTATATACACAATATTTATACACAGTAATATACAATAACCCTCTTAACACTGTGGAAAATATAGCATTTGCATAGAAAAACAGCATTTTCAGCACAACATATCTGTCATGTTTATGTAATGTGTTGCAGCTGCACATGCCATTTTTGGTGTTGTGTGTTAGTAGACTACTGAACAGCCTGATTATTCTCCAACATGCTTCAACTTAATATACGATAATTCTTCGCTTCCAATACAGTAGCCTAGTAAATAACTGACAGCTATTGTACTTTATCTTGTAATATTTACTGCCATTTAGGATACACTATACACTTGGTTGAGCTTGTTTTCTTTTAAACAATCTCAAACGATTTATTCAATAGATGTTTTTATTATTTAGTCAGTTATAGTATGATAGAATTATCCCAACACGATACAACCCAAATTTTTCTTCCTCACGTATTTGCTGCTGTGCAACAAACACGCTAATATTCATAATTAACACTGTTGTATCACATCTGTTACTGTTGTATCTCATTATCACATCTGTTACTATTGTATCTCATTCAAATAATGTGACTGGAATAATAATAGTTCCAAGTGCCTGGCTGCTCTGTACCCCTGGGACCACGTGTGTTCCACAAAGGCGTGAGATTCAGATAAGACGGCCATGACTCTGAAAAGATGACATCGGCTTGTCTGTCAATATGTGAGGCTAGGGCTGCAGCATCAGTTTTTATTTGCTGTAGTTTTCAAGTTCACCAGTGTGTGACTTAATCATTGGAGCTTCATTCAGTGAAATAATGAATACATTTCATCCTAGGTTATGTCACGCTCTTTTAGACATAATTCTTTGGATTTTTATGTGAAAACGTAATCACTCCATCACTGGATAATGAATCGCAATGGTGACTGCAGTGCAAGAGATTTCTGTATAAAACAACTGAATTTACTTTATATTATGTTACTGTGAAACAGATGAGAATAGATGACATATTTTAATATTATGATAACACCAATATCACAATAATGTAATAATCTTGTACATTTAAGTTTTTCCACAAACTTAAAAAAATGACATTATCTTATACATTCACTTTTCTCATGTTAATTGTATGATGAAGTGATGAGAGTACTGAGTACTGATTTACTGATATGTATTACTTGGATATAAAAACATGATAATCATTTGAGTGGATTTGGATTTAGAATCAGAAATGCGAATCTGTCGTTTCACAGTTGTACGTTGATTTATGTAGAGCTGTCGACACATGGCTCATTAAAACAAAGACGTGACGATTGGATTCACGCTTAAGAGTTACACGTTCCCATTGATTGCTGGACCTTTTCTCTCGACCCAGCTGCAATTAATGAAAATCCACGATATAGAGAGAGCATATAATAAAACTTTCTGTGAAAATATATTTTAAGCCTTAAAATAGCCCTTCCATGTGCTTCAAATACATTTAAACGTAATAAAACACAGAGGGAGTGTGTTGTTTCCATACAAAACTATTGGCATAAGCCACAGATTTCCATGATATAGTGGGAATTTTAACAGAAAAATCTGCGTCATAGCGGGACCACGATAGGTATACCTGTAAAGCTGGGTATTACTGTCTGCTGACATTTCTTATCTTTTCATCAAAACAAAATGAGATGCAATGTTGACAGAACATCAAGAAAAATAATGACATTAGCATCATGTGAAAATAATATACTGTACAGTATTCATTCAATTTAAACTCAACATCAGACAGCATCAGTATGAATATCTGACACTGGTGCTTATTACACCTTGACCGATTTTGAGAAATATCATGATACTGTATCAGTATATTTTCCCCTTTTAAAGTGTGATCAAAATGGCCCAATCAGTAAGGTTTAACTCATCCAGCGAGAGTATTCAAGCCTGTTAGGAGAGTAACGATAACAGCCGTAGCACGGTGTCAAAAGGAGATACTATGAACTAATGGACCTTTAATGGTGGAAAACAACCTCTCTCGTGCCTCGCCCTCTTGTGCTCTGCTGCTGTGTTGTTGGGTGACAAACTAAAAGAAGGTTTGGTTGTAAGCAACCCATTCTTGCAGCTCAACTCTCTTGCTTTATTTTATAGGGATGCAAAATGTTCTGTAGTTCTTGAGCAACAACATCCACTAGAGGGTGAGGCAGACCTCTACTCTGTAGACACTATGCTGGCTTTTGCCTTCCTATAAGTGGAACAGATTGCCACGTGTTAGTATCAGAAAACTTTTTATTTCACTTCGAAACACTGCATTGTTAGTGCATGGTGGTGCAGGCCCTCTTGAAATTGAACAGAATACAACAGGGATCTTATTTGTTAACTTGCAAAATCTCTTTCAGTCTGGTGCTTTTGGTCCCAAGTTGGCCACTTTTTCTAGAGAAAACCTTCCAATCCTCTGACCTTCCTCAGAAACCAGCTAACAACTGGACACACAGTCGACACACACGTGCACAAACAATCAGAAACCGTAAACCAGCAGTTCTGTCTGTTGTTTTTTTTCGCCATCATGTTTACTCTCCGTTTATACAACCAAACTTCAGGTGCTTTTTCAACCAACCTTCAGGTGCTTTTTCACCTCTGCTCTTTATACAATGCTCAACAGTGCAGGTTACACACACACATAAATACACAGTCGCTGGAAACATTCTCAGTGCGGTGCTGATGTACTCAAAATACATCAACTGTTGATGCACAGAACATGCATAGACACTGTGTTTCTGCAGGACACCTGTCGCCACCAGGCCTTCCATGGCACTGCTGGGTGTGACATCATAACCCTGCGCTGCATTGGTGCTGTCAAAACACCCCCTATTCCCCTCAGATACTGCATGTCGGTCTGTCAGTGTAATCTCATGTTAGATTAGGGAGTAATGGTGATGATAAAAATAATAGTAGTATTAATTATAATAATAATCTGTTATTTTGTGTGTGTGTGTGTGTGTGTGTGTGTGTGTCCTGTTCAAGGTCGGTGCTCAGTTCAGTTCAGTCTCAGCCAAGAGGGGAAAGAAGCTTGAGAAAACATATTACAGTTAGTTATAGTGACTTTGTCTTGTCTGGAGAACAGGAGGTGAAAGATACTCTCAAACAAGAAATGTGTTCAAACAACACCAACTGCAGTCTTGCAATTGGGGCAAATTCTATTTGCTATACAGTGGAACCTTAAATTTCAAACAGAAAAACATCAAACAAATGTTTTTCTTTTTCGTTGTCTGTTTATATGACGCTACCTCAGAAAGGTACCTGTTAATAGCAAAAAGGAGAAAAGTGCTAGTGACAAACTTAAAGCTGAAAATCTAATTGCACATAGTGGTAGCAGAGCGACGAAAGTGGTACATGCATTTTTCTTACGTCAACATTTTGACAGTAATAATAAAAAAGGCCCCATTTTTTATGTAACCTGAACCCCGCACAGACCAACCAGCCCTACAGGAAAGAAAGCTCAGAATCAGCTTGGACTCTTATGCATTTAGCCATATGGTCAGTCGTTTAGTATACACATCTCTGTTCACACGATTCAGTACAACATGGTTAAACATAGTCCATCAACAATAATAATTAAAGGGAAAATACCTCCCAAAGGGCCTGATTTACTAAGATCTCAAATAGCGAGTGCTAAATTGCATATTCACTCTTAAAAAAATTGCGTGTTCTATGTGATTTACTAAGATTACGATATTTTGCTGAAGTCCCAAATAGTGGGCTCTAAATTGGGTGATAACTAATAGATTATGTGCGCTGTTGGCAAGAGGTGTCAAAGTGGTGGAGACTGCTGTATTTAAAAGATGAAGTTTGAAGTGATGGAATTGGAAGTGTTAGTGGAAAACAAAAATAATACTGTAGTGAGTAACACAAAAGACATTTATTGCTCACATCATTTTGGGGAAGTCAGCAACCGAAAAAAAAAAAAAAAAAGCCATGTTTTGAGTGATTTAACTTACCGGGTGTGTGGGAATTGGATTCATCTGCCTATCCTGCATAACATTGCATTTAAAACTTGGAAGAGGCCAGCACCAATTGTCACCACGTGCTGAAATGGCCCAGAGACAAGGAAATGCAGAGTTTTGTCGTAAGTGATATGGAATGACTTGTCTTGTGACTGGCTCCAAGTCTTAGATGATTCAGAAGCTCCAAGATTGCATCGCTGAATAGATGATATGTCGCCATAATTTTGCTTTCTGGCATTTCACGTTTAGACGAGCAGAAAAGATCCATTCTCCCCGCCACCTCTCTTTTTGCCTGCGCTACGCTGGCACTGCTTTGCATGCCGGGTTGCATCTGTCTTTCAAATGATGACATAATAATATAAATAAGACATCGCAATGCATCTCAGGTTCGATAAATCGCGTTGCGCGTGCTGAACTCACCATTTGCATATGATGTTACCAGAACGTGCAAAATGAACTGTGCGGCAATTTTGCTTGTTTTTCAGATGCAATCTTGGGTGCGTCAAGTTAGTAGATTAGCTTCCACACCTGTTTACGTGAGAAATCAAATTTACGCCCATTTCTGCATGCACAAACCTGTAGTAAATCAGGCCCAAAGGGAGCAGTGTGTAGTTGCCATGCGCATTCATCACCATGTTTGTCGCATGCCGTAAACCAGTGGTCCCCAACTTTTTTTGCACCACGGACTGGTTTAGAGTAGGCATTTTTTTTCACGGACCGGCTGTCAAGGTGTGCCATATATATACAGCAAAAATAAATTGACACAACTGGCTTAAAAACGAATGTTAAATGCTTGAAAAATACAACTCATCATAATGCATAACGGATAAAAGAAGCTTTCTTTTTCTTTGAGGTCGTAGGCTCTTCTTCTGGCTCCTCAGGTGGCCTTTTTCCTTTTAAAAAGAAGCTCTCCTATTGTTTGCTTTTTACTCATTTTGCTAGTTTGCGGACTTATTTTTAGTAACGTATCACGTGGCCGACCTACAGTCTAGTGTTGTTTCGTTCCCGAACGAATCAAAAGAACAAATCTTTTCAGTGAACGTAATGATGTGAATCAGTTTATGAAATGATTCGTTCTTTGAGCTTGGCCGCCGGCATGAGCAAGTCGGCTGGGAGCGGAAACGGAACCGCTGCAGCGTTCTGTGCGGTCTTGACGTGTCAATTGCGACGCGCAGCTGTTGGAGCGGAGAAGCTCCGGTAATCTCCGGTCATTTTTCACACATTTGACACACGAAAATGCAGTACAACGGATATTATATAAATTGGTCATTCCTTCTATGCGGCCCGGTAACAAATGCCTCACGGTCCGCGGACCACGGGTTGGGGCCCACTGCCGTATACTATTAATAGTGGTTCACTTCTTCTTACAATAAGTTACGCCAATTATACAGCCGTTATTTTTTTTTTTTACAAATGTGTGAAAGTTAAAAATGATAAAATGTTAACATTTCCCGTATAATTAATATAGTTTTTATAACATACAACATTATTGTTTATTATTATGACAATTTGGGTACAGATTTGAGCAAAAATCACAGAGGTTGACGAGCATGATTGGCTTTCGCGGGCCACATAAAATGATGTCTGGCACCTATTCACTCGAGGGATGTTTGGACTCAATGAGCAAATGATCTGGCATATAAAAATGCCATTTTTATTCCCACTCCTTTCAAGGTTGCAATCTAGGCCACCGAGGCAGTGCAGTCATTTGTGATATTGTTCAAGTGGCACTGTCGTTAGTCCCATTTGTATTTCAGGTAATTCTTTGCTGTGATTTCTGACAGAACTACATTCCAATCCGTTGCAGCTGTACATGTAAGTCGTTCTTGTATGTTAATTACAAACCATGTTCACACACTAAACCGAATATGATAATTAGTTCCTAACATTGACAACACAATGTTATACAGGCTGAGATCATTTCATGCCAATAACCCGTCCCTTTCTCAGATGCAGCCATGTTTTTAGCCCTAATCGTGCACAATTATCATCTTCTAACTGCTTTATGTTATTATTGCTGACTTAGTAGGGAGAATAATTCATTTGCTTTGATCAAAGAGTAAAGCTAGCTAAACAGGCTAGAGACGACCACTGTCTCAGTTTGAGGTGTGATGTGAACATGTTTCTGTTTGAGAGTGCAAGGGGGACAAGAGCCAGAGGAATGCAAGCATCGTTTTGATTGACAGCTGTCAATTGTTAAGAGTTGAGGTTGTCTTAAGACAGTGAAGATGGTTAGCCTAATGACAGCTTTTAGGCTGAGTGATGCGCAGTTTTCAACACTGATATCAGACTCGCACGTACACACCAAAAAAAACCAAAAAAATTACTGTTGTTCACATACACACAGAGCAAACATTGCACATACACGTCTACAAACACAACACTTACACACCCAATGCTGCAGCGCATTCAGATGACACTCATCTCAAGGACTACATGAAAGATGAGCTTTTAGGAAAAGTGGAACTGCTGGTGTTTCAAAAAGGTGCTACAATTGTTTTCTGAAAATAAGAAAAAATATATTGCTAGGAGTATAAAAGTTTGTCTTTACAATGACTGTATTTAAGTTTGTTGTAGTAATGAAGAGGCACTATTATTATTTTACTCTTGTATGAATATGAACTAATTAAAAGGCATTTTAACTTTGTACTTGAACAATGTAAGAAAAGAACCGTGAATAAAAAAAAAGACTGTTTCTTGTGATTCGGTGAATGTACTTTATGTGTTTTGCTTTACTTGAGTGTATTTGTTCATCATTCATACACCTATGACACAGTAGTGTATTGAACCCGTTCAATAATGTGGTATGAATGGGGAAATTATGACAGATTCCATGCTATTTTGCACGAAATTACAGTTTGGTTTGGTTCACTTTAGATCGAACGATATAATAAGCAGTAATGGGGCCTAGTTTAATGTGTGCGAGTTTATGTCATTTTATCTTTACAGGTTAGAGAATAATGTAAATGAAATGTTGGTTTCACTGGGTACTGTAGCTACTGTACAGTGAACCCCAATTTATCACAGGGGATACGTTCCACACCCACGCACAATAGGTTAAAATCCATGATATAGGGTCCTAATAAAGACAATTTTTGTAGCTTTACCCATCCCACACGCTTTCAACACATCTAAACTTAACAGACTTTTTAAAGCATTCTTTAACACCTGTCCACACGCTCGTTTGCCCAGTTCTCCAAGTAAGAGGGAAAGTGCCTGCCGCAAGCCGTTTATGTTACCAGCAGTTGAGCTCCACTGTAAAACTCACACATAAAACAAAAGAAAATTCAACATTGCATATTTAAACACCATAATCAAGCCATATAATCACGTCTGACTAAAGGCCTCTAGCTCAATGCTAACAAATAATGTGAAATATTACGGCTAAAAGAACTGCCAGTACAGTATATGGTAAAAACCCATTAAAAAAGATTAAACAATGGGTGTTACAGCGCTATACGGCTACTAATGACGTCACACATGACCATATCCTGAATGCCTTTGAACGCACCAGTTTATTGGAGACAAGAGGCACGCCCCTGTCGACTGACATATCTCGTTCCCCATTGGTTGATCGTATCCGTTCATGTGTGGATTTCAAGGCCTCCCATTGGCTGCTGCCCGGCCGTCTGAAGGCAGCATCTGTGCCTCGCGCTGTGCCAGCTGTCCTCGCACACACCGCACACACCGCAACCCGGGAGCGAGGGCCAAGAGAAACGCAAGCAAAGAACCGGTAAGGTGCCATCAAAAACACTCAAAAAAGGACCTTACTATACCGCGCTTGTTCTGACGTCATTTCGTGGTCGTTTGAACTGTAGTGAGTGAAAACCACCTGTCGTATTGGATTATGCAGACGTTATAATGTATTGTAAAGCTCATTTACCGTCACTGACTCACGTCTATAATTATCTACCGAAGATATCAAGCGAAAAATACGTCATGAGGTGCATCACATTATTTATTGGCTCGTTTTTTTCCCCCCTCCCCGCCATCGGAATGTGTGTTACCGAATTTCTCATGAAACATCGGTACGTTAACAAAATGCCTCTCGACGACGGTGTGAGCGCGTGCGTGTGCGCGTGCGTCGACTGGCGTGCCATCACTGCAATAATAAAACCGGCGTTGCCCATTATGTAAGGTACTTTTTTCCCCGCACACGGCTTATTCGCTTTCCCAGCAAATAATTGCGTGAGGATGAAGAGAGGACGGTCGCCACGCAGTTGAAGCAGCACTGTGATCTGTCTTGTCACGCATGATCAACAAGAAGGGTGTGTTCGGTGGTGATTTAGTGACCCCCCCCCCCCCCCCCACCCCCCTTGTTTTAGATTAACGTTGGCACGAGAACGTCTCTTTTCTTGCGAATTGGTGTTTTTGATAATGATCCAAAATCCATCTGCATTAAAAAAAATAAAAATAAATGACATCCTCTCAATGGGAACAAATGAGCCTGCCATGATATTCTTCAGATGGACTCAAGTATTGGGATACCTTGCAGTTGCACCAACAGTATATAAGTAATAGGCGAGGCACCTCATACAGTACAGTAGTTTTGCTGTTATGTTAATGTTATGAAGCCACACTTTATTAGTCCTGCAATGCTATACACGACACTCCTAGGCAGATGTCTTAATCCACCTTCTGTCATCTCTTATTCCTTTAATCCTCTTGATGTCTAAGGTTGTGTCACTATCTGTATCAGAAAAAAAAAACCGTTGCGGGCATTGTCATGACTCAGCAAAATGAACATTTGCGTGTCTTTCCCTTGCGTTGAGATGTTCTGTGTTTCTGTGTTGACAGAATTAATAGGGCCAATATAGTATCTCATGCTTACATTTTGACAAATGTATGAATTTTTATGTTCCAATTTTTATTTATTTTTTTGCTTTTTGCCTAAAGTAAAATGGCACAGGTTCCAGCTCCCTGCGACCCATGATGGGGTTAGTAGTATAGAAAATGGATGGTTACATAAAGGTTAAAGGGTTGATTAAGGTTTTATTTAGCAACTACACTCTAATAGTGCTTTTGTCCACTTTTGTATTGGAATGAATGAGGAAAATCCCAAAGATATTTGGTAAGAAAGTGTTTCCACGGCCTTTATCCAGCCAAGGAACATTAGAAAAAAATGTCACACCACATCACCAAACAAAAATGAAACAAAAAAAAAGTTGGATACTCAGGTTACTTACTGTATATTACCTTCTGCCCTTGAGAGGAAGAGTATTTTAGTGTTCTGCCTGTCACTAGAAGTCACTGGCATAGATAGCTGAACAAAGATACATTATTTGTAGTCAACAAATATTTTTGGACCAATTAAGTGAAATTTCCCACACGGCACGCTAACAATGGTTGGGAATTTCTGCAGTAGGATACACTGGTTGTCTATGACCACGTGTTTGTGGGGTCCTCGGTGTACGGCGGTCCTGACATAAGGCATTTGCAGGTTACAAATGCCACGCAAAGAACCAGTTTGGGTGGCAGCGTAAGAATACGTCATCACAGTGCACAAGAGGGCCCGCTAAACTACTGCCGTACTTACTGTGTTTTATTGGTTCGATATTTACGGCCTTGAAGTGTTTTACATACAAATATTTACTGTAATTACAACTTAAGTACTGCTTTAGCGTAGGTTAGCAATCGACTTTAGCGCATTCTGACATGAAAAAATGTGGGTCACGTCACTGCCATATAGGAATGGAACTCAGTTAAAAATTAAGGAAAGGAAATGTTGGAAGAAAACAGAGTACTTGGAGAAAACATGCAAACTATTTCATATAATGTAATTGCTGCCCCCATTTTGATTACTATTCAAATTCCTTTTATTTACTGCAAAACAGTAGTTTTTCAGTCATTTGGCTCAACTAATTCTTTATGCAATCAAACAGCTTGGCAAGAGGGATTTTTTGATTTGGTGATATTTTGTTATCTCTCCATCCATCCATCCATTTTCGGAGCCGCTTCTCCCCACTAGGGTCGCTGGCGTGCTGGAGCCTATCCCAGCTATCTCCGGGCGGGAGGCGGGGTACACCCTGAACCGGTCGATAGCCAATCGCAGGGCACATAGAAACTGACAACCATTTGCACATACATCCACACCTACGGGCAATTTAGAGTCCTCAATCAACCTATCACGCAAGTCTTTGGGACGTGGCAGGAAACCGGAGTGCCCGTAGAAAACCCACCCAGACACGGGGAGAACATGCAAACTCCACACAGGCGGGGCCGGGATTTGAACCCCGGTCCCCAGAACTGCGAGGCAGATGTGCTAACCAGTCGTTTGTTATCTCTCCAAAAGCCCAATATAAAGCAAAACTCAGAGTTAAACTTTTGATGCACGCTGTACGATATGTTGAGGTCTTACTTACAGTAACGCCAAGCATGACAGCAGTTAAAACGTTTTGTGCGACATTCAAGCCACATTTCCCCCCCACCCCCAAATTGTATTGAAACTCTGAATTGTACGACGTGAGGTGCATTCGACTTTAGAGTTTCCACTGTGCATCCACCATGTTGGTGGCGTGTCAAGCTTGAACAGATGCAGGGATGTTCCAAGTCCCCCCCCCAAAAAAATCAACTCTCACAAAAATGCAGATTAACCTCTGGATAGAGCGAGATGAGCCTAATCCCCGTTGGTGCCTCACTTTGCTGTACCACAGTTCTCATTATGTATTATCTCTTTGTGATTTACTAATATTTGGATTGATCCGTCAACCTTCATCTGTTCCATCTTCTTTTAACCTCAATCTCTGTATCATATCTGTCATACTGTATCTATTCTTAATACCAATTGGTTGTCCCATTGTCTGATGTTCCGGCTTTTATAAAGCGTGCGCGCACGCACACACACACACACACACACACACACACACACACACACACTGTGCTTGAACACGTGTACAAAATAACAAAGACATGCCTTGTCACTGCTGCAGTGATTAAACCCCCAGATCAGAAGTCGGCAGCTGTCTGCCATATTCTCACTTAACAGCACACACACACACATTTCAGTTTGATGTGCAAACACTGTAATAGCCACGATGTCAAAATTTGACTTGCCTAAAAGAGTGGATTTTAACATGGGGTGTTTATTTATTCAATATAAGTTTCTACTGTAGTGCCAATACACTTTTAGTTGTCATATTGTGAAGATGAGCCCTTCAGTGTTAAATGATCTTATCTTTCTTCTGATTTTATCCTTCATTTTATTCCCTATTAATTTGTTCACAATTTTGTTAAAGGTAGATGGTGGATATGCCCACCCTATTAAACAGTCTGTGTGTGTGTCATGTACGCTTGTGTTGAGTGTTGTGGATCTATTTGTCTCACGTACATTTGTGTCCATCTGTGTAAGTCTGCATGCACGTGAACTAAAAGGGCAGCTGGTCTGAGGGTGAGTGAGAAATGCTGCCTGGTGCTTGTCTGTGCCCTCTATCCAAATGAAGTATGCTTTTAATCCTCAAATTCTTCACGGATGACTACTTTTACAAATGTTTTTAAACAGAGTGTAGTCATTTTCTATGTATATTTGACATTTGACATATTTATTTCGTCACCGATCGTACTGATCTTCAACTGTTTGCACTCGTGTTGCAGTGGTCATGGTACATGCTGCTGCCTGCGGGTTCCGTTAACACGAAGTATTCTGTGGCTATGGAGTCTATTAAGATCCAATCCAAGAGTTGCCTGTCAAACGTCAGAAAAAGTACAGTATCTGAATATTCGCGTGGTTGTGGCTGCACTGCCTCCTACTGACAATTGACACCGCTGACAACTACAACCCCAATAACAAACATATTGTTCAACAAATACCTCTCAACACTGAGTCGTATTATCGTTGTAGAGTCCGAATGTTCCTGTACTGGATCTCATCCAATTGCGGTGCTGTACTGTAAAAAAACGGCCGATGAGTCAAAATGCGCAACGATGGCAACTCGTGATGGTGCAGTAACAGCTTTGACGATACAATGACACTTGCTGTTCACGTCTCCCACAGATTGACAAGTGCGTCTTTGCTATGTTGGGTGGTTTTAACCGGCACGGAATCAGTCAAGCAAGTCGATCAAAAAGGTCTCAATTATATCCTGTAAGCTATATAAGGTTTAATGGAGAGCACATTCAAACGTTTTCTTCTGCAGATGCTAACGAAAATACACTCAAACTAAAGTCTTAGGACACACAACTACGGATTGGTCACACCAAGACCTTTAAGACGGTTGTATGCTAATTGGATGAGTTTGGTGAAATTGTCCGAAGCCTATTTGAGATGAACTAGAGCAGATATTGTGAAGCAGGCCTCTCAGGTCCAACACTCCCAACTATCCTTAAATCCAACCAAAACAGGACGGCTGTTCAATAGGCATTCCGCGATGCTGTCATGCAAGTGTTTGCATGTGTGTGAGCATGTTAGGACCTTGTTTCCACTGAAAGCAGCCCAGTCCCCATCTCCTGGGAAACCACCCCTTTTATTCTGGCTGCCAAGCCTGAGGGACACTGCTTTCCATAACCCGCCTCCCCTCCCCCCCCAAAAAATATTCCCAGGATAGTCATCACTACCATCAAGCCCAGCAGAAACCAGAGTGATAGGAACGTAAGACTTTAGTTTGGCCTGTGCCAAAAATGCATCAGAATGACCGGGTCCACCTGAGTGACATTTGGTTTTGGGGTCCTCATTGTACTGTTCATTATTTTCATTCTTCCACTATACACACACCCCTGCCCCCATCCCCCTCTGTCCTCCTCCATCTCTCGGACTTGATTCGGTGTGACTGGGACTCAATTGTGTTCTGCTTGCAAACACATTGCATACAGCCACCCATGCAAAAGTACACACACACACACACACACACAGACACTTGATGTTTCGCGAGTAAACTCTCTGCTTGTTGAAACCATTTTGGAAGATTTTTAGGTAAATGCTCCTGTTAACATTTTTTGAACCTGAATTAGTCGCGTGGAGAAGCTCTGAATTCTTCCCATCCTTTCATGCAGTCTAATCAGGTTAGATACGAGATTTGTAGATAACAGTGCAAATTGGTGTAAAATTCCCAATCACGTTGGTTTGAAATGTGAACAATGGCATCCTACATTGTGGGGATGATAAGAAGCTGCATGAACCACAGCACAAAATCAAATGATGATCGCCAAAAGCCATTGTTTTCTATGGGATATTCTTAGTATAATAAAAATCATATCTCATTTTCTCAAGTTCTCATAGTGCATCATGAAACAAAAATGCAATTAGGTTAATGAGATGCATGATTCCGAAAGGAAATTCCAATGGGAACATTGAATTACCGCTCCTTTTGAATATGGTTTAAGTTACATATTCAGTTACGTGCACTAACGATCTTGAATAGCCTCAACGTTTAATCTTTATTTATATGTATGTGTAGATCCGTGAGGAATGCAATTGAACTTCATTGTTTTCTCTGAAATAGTGGGTCTAAATAGAATTTCCTTTGTTGCAAAGTGTAATAAAAACTTATGGATATTATATATATATATTATATATCGAAAGAGCACTCCCAGATGAACAAAACGATGCTGGGCTAGTTTTCTCCATCCAAAAGACACTTTTAATGGCATCGTTTTTTGTTCTATCAGGAGTTTGGCTGGCAACATGGGGTCCATGCGAATTCTCATCAAGGGAGGTAAAGTGGTCAATGATGACTTCACCCATGAAGCAGATGTTTACATCGAGAACGGCATCATTCAGCAGGTAGGCTTGTCAAATGCAGTTGACTTTTCATGCCAGGGAATACAAATCGACGGAAGAAAAGTCAGTCCCCGCCCCCCCAAAAAAGCAATGAGCAACAAATCTAGCGACTTTATGTGGTGTCTTCTAACACGAACCCCTTCAGAGCAGTAGATGTTCACCCCTCCGCACCCACACTGCAAATGAATGGTGCTTGCACGAAGCAAGTGAAGTATAAATTGCCCAATAATGGACAGAGAAACGCGGTGTGGGGTCGTTTTTATGCAAATTAGCCTGGTAAGTAAAAGTGGGCCAGAACAGGTCACTCACAAAGAGGCAGATAACAACTTGGTTCTTTAATTGCACACTCGATGGGTGGGTCGGCACGCCAGAGACCCAAATATTTGTCAGTTTTCAACCGTATGCTCCCTTAAAGTTCAAATTCCGTTTGCTTTATCAGTTAGCAGTTGATACCAGGAATGTTATGTTGCTAATGTGCCCTAAACCCTGGTTGGCTTGATCTTTTTTAAATATGCCTGATGTGCGTTAAAGGTTGGGAAGGAGCTGATGATTCCGGGTGGAGCGAAGGTGATTGACGCCTCTGGAAAGCTGGTGCTGCCTGGTGGAATAGACACCTCTGTGCATCTGCAGCAAACTTTCATGAACGCCGCCATCCAGGATGACTTCTACAGTGGAACCAAGGTACCGCTACATACAATAAACGACTGCATCCCCAAACGCACTTTGTAGGCTCCGTTACCTGGGTTTGATCTATTTATTGATTTATTTTTTGCTGCCACTAACAGACAACAGTAACTCTCTGGAGGCAGTATCATGCAGTCTTCTAATGTCGACCACGAGAGTATTTGGTACATTAAGCAGCAAACAGCATTTACAGCAGCACTGTGGCTTAGCGAAACGACTGGCTTAACATCTAATGGAATGCCGAGAGAAATAGGGTGAGAGGAATCTTTTGGGGGGGATACCCAATCCTCCGCAGGCTTGCTCGCCCCAGCAACCCCCAAATCACTATCTCGCTACCCACTGACCTTGCTACCATGGCAACCAACCCCATGCTTAATGGGAAAAATCAGGATTGTGTTTGTGTGTGTGTGTGAGATCCTGTTCCTTTGGCCGCCATTTTCTCTGCATCAGGCCCATTCCATCTCACCTCACTGTCACACCGTCTCCCCACATACGCACTTGCTCCACAGTACGAGGCAAAAAAATTGGAAGTTTTGTACAAACAAGTAATTAAAGTGATGGATAAAAAACCAAGGCACTATCATCACTGTGCAATTTAAAAAAAATACAATCTTTTAAACTGGGACAGTCTTCACATATTTGCAGATTTAAATTTGATTTATAAAGTACTGCATGATTTGACTCCAGCTCCTCTGGCTGAGTTCATCAGCCAAAGAAACAGCTCTGAGCGTGTCACTCGAGGCTCTGTCAGGTGACTGTCTCGTTCCTCTGCGCAGGAGCACTTTCAGTAAGTCCGCCTGGTCAGTGAGGAGCGCTGGTGAGTGGAACTCAGTACCTGAGGAGGTTAAACTGCTTACAACATACAAGGCCTTCACAAAAAAACTGAAAATGTGGTTAGTTAACACCTATAGCTGCCAACACTAAAAGACAAGTATGTTATGATGTTTTTTTTTTGTTATGATCAAATGATTTGTGGTGTTATTCTCTCTTAATAGTATAGTAAGTCTTTATGTATCCTGTATTATATTGTCTAGTAGATGTATTTTACTGCATTTTTACATCATGGCCAGGGGACTACAGATGAAAACTAGCCTTCTGGCTAATTCTGGCTTTTTTAACCATGTGTATTTCATGTGTTTTATGAAATTGCATTGTCCCCTTTCAAATAAACTGATTAAAAAAACACAAAAAAAAAAAAAAAAGGCACACGCTAGTATTTGACACTTTTCATTCGCAGTGTCCCAATCTTTCATTTTTTTTATCGAGTTGCATTCTTTTTTTAAAAAACAGGATTGATGATGTAACGATGCTGTGCAAAATGCTCTCTAGCACATTGCAAAGTGGGGTTAAACTCTGGACTGTGTGGAGCCAATCCGTGTGTGAAAATGCTGTTACGTGCTCCAGTTTCAACATTCGGGCTAAACGTATGTACAGTACTGAGGCACTTGAAATGAAATTGAAATGTGAGGAGTCTTTGAGTCTGTCATAGTTTTCAGAAAATGACATTTCCATACAGGTTTTTTAATAGAGACCTCAAAATGTGTGCGTAAGCTTGATTAGAGGCTCTAACTTGCCTGTAGGTGCAAACTTGACAGCCTCTGGGTATCTTGCTTGACGCATGAGCTCTGTGATTGATACTCAATTTGTCCTGGATGAACCTCTCAGTGTATGTCAACACGTTTTGGCTCCAGCTCCTTCATCCTTTTGCACAAACACGGTGGGAAACATTCCACATTTTTGTGAGTATTAAACGTCACATAGTACGATTTGTTTTTGTTGTCAATTGTTTCAATTTGATGTCCATCAAAGCCCCATATTGAGTTCTCTCTGTGCTCATTCCATCTTTCTCTGTGTTTGTCCTCCCTCCTCTCCCCCTTTGTCTCCTTTATGTTTCTTCCAAGAAGATTATCTACACAGTAGGGGATGGTGGGCTCTAAATTAGTAATGGATTTGAGCTAAAACCAACCATTTTTTTCCAATCAAATGTTAATTCAATACACTTTCCAAACTGAGGGCACATTTGTATTCGGTTAGTGTAAACTGACATAAGAAAATAATCTTTAAACACAACCATTCGACCTCTGATTTGCTCAGATTTCAAAACACACAGATTTCCACCCAGGAAATAATATTACAACATATTATAATAATAAACAGCTCCAGGGTCGAACTGTTGCCATCATAAAACGTTTCCTCACTGTGCAGACAATGTTTTAAGTAGCATTTTACATTACTAATGGCCATACAAGTGCAAAAATAAGTTAACTATTGTAATCAAATGTTACATTAAAATACTGTCTGAACTTAAATGACTAATGATGAGGGCGTAGTAAATGTTTGTTCAGATGCACCTCATGCATCAAACTTTTTTTTTTTGTCACATTTCAGTTGACCACTAATGTAATGAAAATGTAACAACAAGAAACTACCTTTGCTATCTTATTTTACATACTGTCAACTCTAATGTATATCCTTCTTCTCGCCATGTTTTATTTTATTTTTTTACACGCCTTGTTAAGGCCGCTCCCACATGTGGAAAATGTGTCCCAAAAATCCAAAGGAAGAAAAAAAAAAAGATTCATGCGGTTAATGTTTTGATTTAGGGCGGCTATGGCTCAGTAGGTAGAGCAGGTCGTCCAGTGACCGAAGGGTCACTGGTTTGAATCCTGGCTACGACTGTCCGCATGTCGACGCGTCCTTGGGCAAGACACTGAACCCTAATTTGCTCCCAGTGGGCATGGCAGCAGTCGCCCATTGGTGTATGAATGTGTGTGTGAATGTGAGACTTTGTAAAGCGCTTTGGGCACCGTGATGGTGTAGATAAATCGCTATATAAGCGCAGTCCATTTACCATTTTATTGAATTAGGGTATGATGATGATGGTTGAGGCAATATTTTGCATGTTTTCCCAAATGTTAGGATTTTGAGGTTTCATTGTGTAGTAGATAGAATAGAGGTTTGTTTTACTCTGACTTACCAGTAAGTGTGACGTTCGTTCTGCTCTTGACCGCCATGAAATGTTGCTTGTTTTCCCATCACCTCAACATTATTCCAGTTCAACTCTGATGAATTTTTGAATGGGTGACTGTTGGTGTAATATCCCAGAGGAAGAGGCAGCCAAGGATGTTAGGAACATGGATGTCATAGTAGAGCAGTGTCTGTTGTCATGGTTACACAATATCGTGCATTTACTACTGCGCTAGCAGAGGTGAGTCACAGCTGATGAGCGGCGCTTTCGCCTCATGTGGTTTTCATCAAAGCTTCCTCATCCTGTCACTCTTCTCTCTTCCTGCACCGCTCATCTTCCACCTCTTTTTCCACATCCTTCTTGCTCTTCTTGGCTGCTTCTGTAGAGTGCTTAGAACGAGCTGGAGCCATAAATCCTTTGACATACATGTCATTTCAGATGTTGTGCATTTGCGTTTTTATAAACCAAATAGTAGAATTATGATTACTCTATTGTCATCACTTGACCAAACAGAAGGAATAAGCATGACTTGCATTACCATTTACTGCTGCAGAAAGGAAATATGCAAAATGGACTATATTTTCACGCATCGTGGACATTTGGCCCATCCCACTGATGCTTACAGGACATCCATTTATAGCATCAAATGGTTATCCAGTAAAATTATCTGTACAAACCCCCATGATGCAGGTCACGATATTAAATACAGATTTAAAAAATGAAACATTTCTTTGCAAAACATACATTTTCTTTTGCCATCAACCAAACATCCATCCAGCCATCCATCATCTATCCATTTTCTATCGCCATTCACACTCACATTCACGTTCTTCAATAAATGTAGGAGTTGGCCTACCTGGAGAAAACACACATGCAAGCACGGAGAGAACATGTACACTCCACATAGGGAGGCCATAGCCTGGATTTGAAACCCCAACCTCAAAACCGAGGCAGATGTACTAACCCTGAGTCCAATGTACCACCTGAACGGAATGTTGTTGTTTTTTCAGTGAACAGCTAAATCTATATCATTACATCAAGACAAACTGGAGTTATTGTTCTTTTTAGATGAAAAGCTTGTCTTTCATTTTCTTTTAACTTGACCCCCAGGCAGCTCTGATGGGTGGTACCACTATGGTGATGGCGCTGATCCTGCCTGAGCAACACTGCTCCCTGGTGGATGCCTACGAGAACTGCCGAGCTCTCGCTGACGTGAAGGCGTGCTGCGACTACGCTCTGCACGTCGGCGTGACCTGGTGGGGACCAAAGGTCAGAGTCAGAGCAACGTGGCATCTGTCAGAAAACACCTCTCTAGCTTTTAACCAACTAGACCAAAATACATGCACCAACATACACGCATTTTCATATATGGGTGAAATGTGTGATGACCTACTTTATAAACACTGCAGGAACTAGGTTAACACACATATTCAGATGCTCTGAGTCACTATGCTTCGTTCAGGCTTTGTCTACAGAATCTCTGCGATATCATCTTCTGAGACTGCGTATGCGCGCCAATATTAGGCACACTGCCACTGTCTGAGATCCAAAACAAAAGTCCATCCATCCATCCATTTTCTGAGCCGCTTCTCCTCAGTAGGGTCGCGGGCGTGCTGGAGCCTATCCCAGCTGTCATCGGGCAACCCTGAACTGGTTGCCAGCCAATCGCAGGGCACATACAAACAGACAACCATTCGCACTCACAGTCATGCCTACGGGCAATTTAGAGTCTCCAATGAATGCATGTTTTTGGGATGTGGGAGGAAACCGGAGTGCCCGGAGAAAACCCACGCAGGCACGGGGAGAACATGCAAACTCCACACAGGCGGGGCCGGGGATTGAACCCGGGTCCTCAGACCTGTGAGGCTGACGCTCTATCCAGTCGTCCACCGTGCCGCCCAAAACAAAAGTCATGGCAAAAAAAAAAAAAAAAAAATAGAAGAGTACAACAAACAACAAGATGGACTTGGTTGTTTCATTTCTCACGATCCACCCAGTGGATACAAGCAATTAAAAAGCCACGTTTCCATGATACTGTATGTCCCCTTTAACAGTCACAAGACCAGTAGTTTTATGTACATTTATCTACTATTTAGAACAATAAAAAACTCACTCACAGTATAGTTAAACTGTGGACTATCGCTTCTTATTAGTGCATGAAATGTCATATGTATATTTCAGAGGCTTCTTCTAGGTGACTAAGGAACGGCATTTATAGTCGATGCGGTGCGATCTAATTCTGGCCGCTCGGTGAGCTCTTTTCATGCCCCATATAGCAAGCACGCTAATTCCTGTGCCTTGATCTGCTGCGCGATCAGGTGCGTAATGAGATGGAGACCCTGGTCAGGGAACACGGGGTGAACTCCTTCCAGATGTTCATGGCCTACAAGGACACGATGATGCTGAGGGACTCCGAGCTGTACCAGGCACTGCAGACCTGTAAGGACATTGGCGCCATCGCACGTGTCCACGCCGAGAACGGGGAGTTGGTGGCAGAGGTGCGCAACATACTCACACGACTGCATAGTTTTCACTGCCATCCCTTAATTCTCAAAAATATTGCTATTGTAATTGGCAGCATATAATTATGCATACATTCTCTACGTCATTCAAGTAAGTACATTTTGTAGATCATTTCCAGGTACTGTGTGTATCTGTAGGGTGCTAAAGAGGCTCTGGATTTGGGTATCAGTGGACCTGAAGGCATTGAGGTCAGCCGTCCAGAAGAGGTGAAGTATTTAGTTTCCATCTATTTTATGAGCAAAACCAGACCATTCAGAAGTGCGGAACTCTCTCGAGGCTTGTAAGACGAAGCAAAACAAACTCAAGCCTAAACCCTCTAATGATATTTGAACGCGGTATCAGCGTGTGAACATGCCAGATGGGATTATACATTTGAAAGGCTTCCAAATATGCTTTCTGGATCAGATCCGTAATAAACTTCCTATTTACATTACAGCGTCTGACTCTGCATTAATTTTCTGCACGATTGCTTTTTGCAGCTGGAGTCAGAGGCGACACACAGAGCTATCACCATCGCCAATAGGGTAAACTGCCCCACAGAAGAGTTCCAGTTTTCCATATCCTGGCTGTGTCAAAATGATGTAAGTAATTAATAATCTGTACTTGTGGTTACAGGCTCACTGCCCTATCTACCTGGTGAATGTTTCCAGTATGGCTGCTGGAGATATGATTGCTGCTGCCAAGATGCAGGGTTGGTCTCAACAATGACAAAAACACACACAGACTGTGGCTATGCTGATAAAGATGACAATGATGCTCTTTCTGTCTGTGCAGGTAAGGTGGTCCACGCAGAGACCACAGTCGCTCACGCAGTGTTGAACGGCATGCAGTATTACCACCAGGACTGGGCTCACGCTGCCGCCTACGTCATCGTCCCTCCTCTCCGCCTTGACCCCAACACCCCCGGCTACCTTATGGGACTGTTGGGCAAGTGCGTGTACAGTTTGCACAAAAACATACCTCTATAGACCTTATCATAATGTTTGGAAACAATAGGCGCCCGGGTCCTTCCAGGTGGCAGAAATGGAGTGACTACCGCTACCTTGAACTGAAAATGCTGACTTTTGGGGTTGTGCCACCAGATATAACACAGTAGATTTAGGGTTTTTTTCCCCTAGATTGTATAAAATGTTTGCTTACGTTGCCTTTGAGTAATTTAGCAAAACATAATGGCTAGCCTACTCGCAAATGTCAGCTGCACAGCGCCCTATCCCTTTCACCATCAAAAGAGCACATCCGTGCCATTAATCCGAGCAGCAGAAAAGTCAGTTAATTAGCAAGTCCCTCAACGATCATGTTAACTGTGTCTAATTTTCCACGTTGATTTTTTTGATCAGCTTACCTATTGAAATAATAGGTATGCTGCCGTTGCATCTCCCTTTTAATTAATTTACATCTTGGCTGACGAAATACAAAAAGCCTGAAATCATCCTTCAAGTTTACACTCTGCCTTTGTCAATCAACGTGGAAGGGTTTGTTTACCAGTGGTGCTATTGGAGCTATTGCCACTTGGAAGTACGTGTGATGTCATGATGAAAAGACCTATTTGTCTGTCAAGCAATATCTTTCCAAATTTTCGACAGACCTAAAAAACATTCCACCAACAGACAAACTTGCCGTATATGTAACGAAGCATCAACTGAAAATACACATCCTGTTTCCAGTGACACTTTGAGCGTAGTGGCATCCGAGCACCGTCCTTTTAGCACCAAGCAGAGGGCTTTGGGCAAGGAGGAGTTCACCAAAATCCCCCATGGAGTGCCCGGAGTCCAGGACAGGATGAGCGTCATCTGGGAGCGGGCAGTGGTAAGTCCGTTGACTCGCATACACAATAGCTGACATTCTTGTTGCCTTTCCTTCCACATACCAAACTCCATGTAGTTAAAAATGTATTCATACTCACACGTCAATATCCTCCTGTAGGTTACAGGAAAGATGGACGAGAATCGTTTTGTGGCTGTGACAAGCGCTAACGCAGCGAAGATCTACAACTTGTATCCACGCAAGGGTCGCATCATCCCTGGTGCGGACGCTGATGTGGTCGTGTGGGATCCAGATGCAACTAGGTGAGTTGACGCTGGATGGTCAAATCCTGCACATGTGTCATGTCCATCAATGCCTTCACTCATTTTGCTGTTTGTGCAGGACAATTTCAGTTGGCACTCAGGCGCAAGGAGGAGACTTCAACCTGTACGAGGGCATGCGCTGCCACGGTGTTCCTCTGGTCACCATCAGCCGAGGACAGTTGGTCTTTGAGAATGCGACATTCATGTGCGCCGAGGGATCCGGAAAATTCTACCCACAGCGCACCTTCCCCGATTACCTGTACAAGAAGATGGTGCAGAGAGAAAAAGTGTGTACAAATGCATACCGTTAATCACCCAAGTTGTAAAGTCTAATTACTTTTATCTTGCTCACCCAATGGACAGGTTCAGGCATATAAAGGGGTTGACAGAGATCCCTACTCTGGTGATGTGGTCAAAGTTGCCAACGCTATGAAGAAGGAGCTTGGTTTGAGCCCCATTGATGGAGACGTCCCTAACAAAGGTGTTGTAAGGGTGCAACAGGGGGTTCGAGACCTCCATGAGAGCTCTTTTAGCCTCTCGGGTATGTAAAAGAACACTAAAGCCACGTTTGCGCCAACCAGCACACTTCCCAATTCCCTCATGGGTGGGGGAAAAAAAAAAAAAAAAAAAAAAAAAGGTATCTATTTATGTAAACCCTGATTTGGCTTGTGCTTCTACCAGGGCATGCGTGGGTGGGACGGTAATTGCTGTTTCAGCTCCATAAATCACTTAGCAACATTATACCAGTGAGACACAATTGAACTACAACAGAAAATAACGACTTGATTAGCCAAAGAACACCATTGGAGGACATCCTACATTTCCTGTCTTCTTCTTGGCATGTGGCTGTAACCAGGAGACTCGTCCATTACATTTGAATGACTTGGATTGAATGAAAACAGAGCTTAATTGAGTGTTCTCCGTAGGGTCTCAGGTTGACGACCACATCCCCAAGAGGTCCTCTGCTCGGATCCTGGCCCCTCCAGGGGGCCGCTCCAGTGGAATCTGGTAAACTCTGGCCCGAGGAAATCAACCGTCCAAGCCTCCTTGTTTTGTACATTTCTGAACAACCAAGAAAACTGCACTGATTTTAAAACGTGGTAAAAGGGAAATTGTTCTCAGTGATTGGCCGAACCATCTGATCAGTTTGCTGAAGTGATTTTTACACATCTAGTTGGAGTCTTCATTCTGAAATGATAAAATACACCAGAGTGACATGCTATTTATGAATTTCTTTTCCAAATTTAGGCGGACGGTGACTAACCGACCAGTCATTGTGATGCTCGTCAGAAGAAACAGAAAATAAGACCGAATGCTAGAAAAACTGTAGTTTTTATTATTATTTTTTTTTAACTGTTTGAAGTGATGTCGACTTGCATATCTAAAACTCGTAGAACTGGATTCAGTGCAACATCCCTATCGCACACCAACATAGACATAGACGAGTCACACAAGATGAGTGTTTATTATTCTAAAACCACCTACAGTGCTTAATTCCTTGGCTGTTCCTGTGTTTTCGTTTCGAACGGATGGACGGCGATGTGTGGCGATGACATCCAACTGTTCAACATACTGTGTGCTCTTTGCTGCTTCAGGCAGACTTTATCACGCACTGCCTCTTACCGAGAAACTCACGTCTCGCTAATATCCCAGTGCAGTTCCTAAAAGTAGACTTAATATTCCAAATTGTACACATCTGGACTGATACAATGTACAAGTCAAGAACTGTTAGGAAGTTCTCAAGGGGAAAAAAATAATAAAACCTTCTCCACTTATGCCTCTGGGCCTACATTACAATGTGTGTGTGTTGGGGGATGCCAACTTCCATTATTTCAACAGTAACTTGAGAAACTAATCTATGGTTCATGTCACTAAATCACTCAAGCAAAGCCTCCACAGAGCAGGAAGATTGAGCTTGCGCATGCTTCTAAAGCACAGATCCTCTCACCTTTTGAGCATGTCATTCCTTTCCAGCGGTGTTGTTTATTCATGAGCGCATTTTCCGTCTGTACTGTACATTTAGGATGCTTACTTTTAGTTAAAAGAATAAATGTGCCAATGTGAGTGAATCACCCCTATTACTGTGCACACCATCCATGAAGAGAACCACATAGACAGATGGCCACAGGTTCACAAGTGGTGCTTTTTCTCTTTTTTAAATGGTATAAAGAGTGTTAATTTTATTGTGGATGACTGTTGTTAAGAAGGCACTGTAAATTGTCCGTGAGTGCGCGTTGTCGAGTTTGTGAATTGTTTTGTTGGAAAGTGAACCTGTTGTGTTGATATATGTACTGTGGCTGCTTGTTTCTTACCACAAAGTATTGGTAAAACAATAAAATAGAAAAAAACTTCCCGATGTCTCTCTATTCTTACAACACTTTATACATTCATTTTACGGCACAGTGATTCAACCGCGTATGACATAGGGCGTGGGTGCACTTTGTTACATTATGGGAATGATTGGCTCAAAGTGCATCCAGGTTGGCACGTTGTATTTGTAAAGCCTCCTGCAGGATGGTCATGATCCACTCTAAGCGCCTTTTAATCACGGCCAGATGTTGCAACGTGTGCGAGTTTAAGGGATTTGCTCCAAACACGTTTACATCCAGATTCTCTGAATTAGAGAGCTGTGATAATTAATCACATCTTCGTATTGTATCTTTCTTACTCCCAAAACACTGTGGTAGGTGACACTGCTCCTGATGATGATGCGCTCAACGTCGTCATCGTTTAGTCATTATCAATCAACACGTCGTGATTTTATCAGGTAAGTATTCAATTAAATTCACGTGACATCGTTTTAAAACTAAATAATGTACTCAGCCTCAACATGGCAGGAATATCATATTTTTAGCCGTAAATATTCTTAAATTTAAAACGTATTTAAAAAATGCATAAGCGATTTGGTTAATCACCAAAGGTAGGCCTCCGTCATTTTTATCCATCCATCCATTTTATTATTATTCCATTATTTATTTATTTATTAATTTGTCAGCGCCGACATGGCGCCGTACTATGCTCCAGTTTCACCAAATCTAACAGGAAAACAGTGCAACCGGGCTGCGCGTGCGCAGTGTCTACCAGATTAAGTGCTCTGCGCAGCTCGCGAGGCACTCTCGGTTTATAGCAACGGGAAAAGCCATCACCTCATTGAACGAACGGCACGGCAGTCGGAGGGACTTTGTCGCCTTTGAGTAAGTCATATTTCTAACACTGTACTTATTATGTACGTGTTCAACTATGTATCTGGACTGCTGTTTCTCCTCTACATTGTCGGGTGGGCGGGCTAATTGCAGCATTGCCACACGGGGTGACAGTCCTTCTTTCTTTAGTCTTGTGTGTTTTCGTTCAGGCCTCCAGAGGGGGTAACGTTAACTTCACACCGAACATGTCAACATTCACATGACTCGTGTGTGTGTAATTCCTCTTGGAGCTGCCGCTAAAGCGACATGTTTACGTGTTACGAGCCCTCACTCCCCCCCGCCCCAAAAAAAAATTCAACGGAGGGGACAAATGGCAATTTAGTTGCCTAGCCGACGTTAGCAGGAGTTAGCAAGGCGCTAGCACGACCGCGGTTTTAATGTCAACTGTGTAAAACATGTTCACTGCTTCCAAACATGTGAAGCACTGGATTATTAATGACTTTACTCTGTTTTTATTGTGTCTGCTGCTCCTGTGTGCTCTTTCTAAATTCTACTGCTGTGCTGCAATACTAATATCAACATACTAGACATACTTTTGTCTTCTAAGTAGTTAATACCTCAGTGTAACAATGATTTCAATGTGTCACACATGACTCAACACTCATGAATGGATGCCTCATGTGTTTGCTTTGTCAATAAACCACATAATAACATACATATAGATTAACATAACATATAGATTGGATGATATTGCAAAATAAATTTGAAATCGCCCGCTGACAGAAAAAAAGGTTTCCTTAGGCGGTTGTAAAATTATTTTATCAAACTGAAGATTGCACTCATTTTTAAATGTTTCTTCATAAATGACAACACATTAAGTTTGATCAGTTATGAAATAATGGTTTTATGACTTACAAATACGTTAAACAATCTGCAATTTTTGGGGGGTGAATGTTGAAATATTTAGTAGCTTTAGCTCGGGAATGCAGGACTTTTTCTTTAAACTCCCTAAACAGTTTTTCAGCTTTACAGATGCCATGTCTGATGTTTACCCTGACGTGGCACATGATTGTATTATATCACTCATAGTACAGTAGTGTGTCGACGTAACGGGTGAAGTAACTTGCAGGTTTTGCACAATGTATTTTTTATGTCTGGAATTGCGAGCAAAAATTTTATTTACCAGCGCTAGCTCTTGTGGCAGAAAACGTCTCAACAAGCAACAGTTTGACACATTGTGAACAATTCTACAAACAAGAGGTAAAGTTCTTGCTTTCAGCCCATTATTGCCACACCCAGTTGAAGTTAACTGTAAAACTAAACATAAGAGAATTAAACATTTTGTATTTAACCAAGCGGCACGGTGGCCGACTGGTTAGAGCATCTGCCTCACAGTTCTGAGGTCCGGGGTTCAATCCCCGGCCCCGCCTGTGTGGAGTTTGCATGTTCTCCCCGTGCCTGCGTGGGTTTTCTCCGGGCACTCCGGTTTCTTCCCACATTCCAAAAACATGCGTGGTGGGTTAATTGACAACTCTAAATTGCCCGTAGGTGTGAATGTGAGTGCGAATGGTTGTTTGTTTGTATGTGCCCTGCGATTGGCTGGCAACCAGTTCAGGGTGTGCCCCGCCTCCTGCCCAATGATAGCTGGGATAGGCTCCAGCAGGCCTGCGACCATAGTGAGGAGATGTGGCTCAGAAAATGGATGGTATTTAACCAAAGATTTCACTGTATTTTTAAATCTTAAAACAACTTGTTTTTGGACAAACAGTGCAGTAACCCATGTATTACTCCACCCCTGGTGGCTGAGGCATGCACACCAGAAGAAGCAGCACAATGCCCATTGAATTATCATGATGCAGTGTTTAATTAATATTCTATTTGAATATGATAGTACTGTATATTTTTAAGTACAACAGACTCAGGTCAAATAGTGGCGCACAGAGTACAATGCAAACTTGGCGAAGCAGCATTTAGCTATTATATTTTTTTTATGCTGCACACAAATGGAATGAATAAATTCCCAACAGAAGTGACATCAGCCCCAAGTGTGCATGTTTTTAAGTCCAGGTTAAAAACTTATTTTTTTCCCATGCTTTTTAGAGCATTTCCACTTTCTTGCACGTTATGCTGTTTTAATTGTATTTTTATTTTATTTATTTATTTTCTCTTTGTTTTCTCAGCAGTTTTTTCTTTGTTTTTAAATGATTTTAATCACATAAAGCACATTGAGTTACCTTGTGTATGAAATGCGCTATAAATAAATTTGCTTTGCTTTGCTTATAATACTGTAAGGTGGTATTCTTATTAAAAAGCACGTTACAGACATTGTGGTGCTTTTTGAGGCACTGGAATTGCTTCATGGCATTTCCAATTATTTCAGTGGGAAAGGATACTTGAGATATGAATGTTATTGGTTATGAGCGTGGTCACGCAACAAATGAAATTAATAACTGGAGACACCAATGTAAAGGTAATTGCGGAACCACCCGTTATTTTTTTTCCGGAGGGGAAAAAGGAGGTTTCCATTTTAGGTGCACCATTTATTTATTCAGGTGGGACCTGGTATTAGTTCATCAGACAGGAAATATGTTTTTCTGTGTTGTCAGCAGGATTATGTACCAGTAATAAAACTGTTGCTTTTTTTCCACATATCTCACATACTGTATCTATGGCTGATAATTGTTATTTTTTTGTACTGATGGGATTCAAAGTTGTTCTAAATGGTCAGTATGGTGTGTCATCAGCTGTACAAGCAAATTAGCAGCATGTGCTGAGTGGACAGTTACCTCTGTGAAGTTCTGCTGTCAGGAAATGATTATTCAGCACAACATCCTGTGTGCTATTATTTGGGACCACGGGAAATGCTTTTGTGTTGTTAGGATTTTTACCCCCCTTATCTCAGCTGCCTTTGTTAACTAGGTTACACTGCTTTGGTTAAACCTTTAGATGAGGATTAGGCAAAACTGTTAAGTGATTTAGTGTGGTACTCCTCACAGTGCAGTATAACTAAGTGTAAGATACTCCTTTTTGATATGTACAGGGTCTTGTTTTAGGTGGTGCTTCTAAAGCGGTTTACACCAACACACACCCAGTGGAGGTGAGCGATATGATGTAATTTTTTTTTTTAATATACCTTAGTTAAACTTCTTCACTGTAGTTTTTTTCATTTAAACACTGACACATCGTCATTGGCTACGTCACAACCAGGGACTGTGTGGTTCAGCCGAACTCTGTGTTGACCACAGTCCCGATGCACTTTTCAGCCTTCTGTTGAATGTCGCGAGGACAATGAAACACATGAACACAATGAGCACACTCACGCAGGAGCTGCTGTTAGCGACAGCTCACACAGAAGCGCACTCAGAACCAAAACAAGTGCAATCTGGACTAAAATTACCTTGAACCGGAGAAGGTGGAGCAAACAATTGCGATTCACCTTATTTGCTGCTGTAACTGTTAATTATATTTATTCATTTGGGTGCTATGAATAGAAATCTCGTTGCTATTTTAGTGATGTGTGGAAAATGAGAGATGAGAATAAATCTCTTCTTCTCTTCGCCTGCCTTGACATTGAGTCACAGTACGCATTTCATTCCAGGCAAATGATAAGGGCTGTGTCAATTGTTCATTTTTGTATATGCTGCCAGTAAAAAAAAGGATGCCGGGTCACAAATGGTCCCTGTGCCGTACTTTGGATAATAAATAAATAAATAAAAAAAATCTGTGTCTTGAAATAGGCCAGAGTAGATAACATCACGATTTTTTTTGGAGGTGTTACTTAGTTGAAGGTCAAATCACTCTACTGTGTTGCTCAACTATGTAAAATGTCCATCTGCACTTGATTTACTACATATCACGTGTGCCATTCGTATGCACGTATTTCTGTTTACTTTGTGTGAAGCAGGAGGATGGCGGTGAATGTCCACTCAACCTCAATGACCATAGAGAACCTGAGTCGCCATGACATGTTGGCGTGGGTCAACGACTCTTTACAACTCACCTACACCAAGATTGAGCAACTCGGTTCAGGTAAAACACATGAACGCACACACACACACACACACACACACACACACACGACATAATGATCACACTATGATATGTTCTCTTCAGGTGCAGCATACTGTCAGTTCATGGACATGCTGTTTCCAGGGTGCATTTTGTTGAAAAAAGTCAAATTCAATGCCAAACTGGAACACGAATACATCCACAATTTCAAGGTCTTACAGGCTTCATTCAAAAGGATGTCTGTAGATAAGGTAAGCACGCACATTTCACTGGGGAAAACAAATCAAACATTTTGCCAGTTGCTCAGGAGGTGGAAAGTCCCGTTCCGGTTTTCCAGTTGAGTATTCACTTCAAACACCATAATTCCCATCATGGTGAAAATGGATCAAATTGTGAGATGATCATCTCATTTCTGTTTGAGGGAATGTGTTAAAAGCCCTTTGAGTTTAATTTGTGGTATCGGGACACAAAGATCAATTCCCACTCGACTTCAAGAGAATCTCATTTTGTTTCTCACAGCTGCATGCAATGAAATTGTGTCCCTCGCTCTCTCAGATTATTCCCGTCGAGAGACTCGTCAAAGGCAAGTTCCAGGACAACTTTGAGTTCCTTCAGTGGTTTAAGAAGTTTTTTGATGCCAACTATGATGGAAAAGAATACGACCCTCTACTGTTACGGCAGGGCCTGGAGGGAACACCGCCGCCCAATTCAGGTACAATGCAGTACATGCAAGGTTGTGTGAGTGTGTGTGAAAATAGGTTTCATTTCATGTCTCTTCCTCTTGATGCAACCACATCCCCACCTCTAACACAGGTGACCCCATTGTCCACAAACCTAAAAGACCTGCTCACTCAGGTAACACCCATTGTGGCATGTGTGTGTTTTTGTTTGTTCATGCTCACTTGAATGTTTTCCTCACATTTTTACTCTAAACCCGGATTCCTCTGTTCTAATGTTTTCTGTTGTGTGATGAGGCGTTGATTTTTTTTTTAACACACAAATAATCGCACAATTTGTACACTGTGTTTCATAATAAATGTAGTCACGCTGAGCCAGCTGGCAAAAGTTGAGGAATGAAACTAAAGAGACAAACATAGACTGTAAGTGCAACAATGTTGTGTACTGTGGAGATATAATGTTACAATTAGGAGATAAACACGTGAAAAGACATTATAAGCAGTCATATTAAAATGACATACAGCATACACATGTTACATTAGTAGTAGTATGTCTACAGTGTGCATCAGCGTTTCTATATTTTTAAAGTGTGCTGACACTCATTAGCCCTTCCTAGTTGGGACTCCTAAAGCATTATCAGGGCAAATACCCCTGTTCCTTCCAATAAGAACGTTGCCACCATGAGGACCACTGTTAGCATTTTTGCTTTTTTTGTAAAATAGTCGCTGGTTGGAAAAGTTGCGAAGTATAGATATAAAAATATAAATGTAAGTTGGCAAGTCTTTGCCTTGCTTACATTGTACCACCCACACATGAGCATGTCAAAATAAAAGTAGCAATTTCAGAGACGGTGGGTGGGCCTGATGTGGCCCATACTTTGACGAGGTCTGGAATAGACCATAGTAATACAGTGGACCCCGCCATTCGCATGGGAATTACGTTGAGAATTTAATGGGTCAAGCTATGATTACTAACACGCAATTCCGGCAAATAGCCATAGACAACGCTCATTAGTTATATAGCGGGGGAGGGCCAGAATATATACACCCCAGCCCGTTGTAATAAACTAGCCCCGCCCAAAACAAATCCAGCCAGCTAAGATTGTGACCAATTTTAAGCTATATATCAACAATTCGGTACTAGATTTTTCTCAGTCTTTGCACACATTTTCAGTGCTTACCTTGTAACATATTTAATGAATTGAGAAACAAAACACAAAAATGATTCATTGGGACATCACAGGAGCTCTGGAGAACCTGAAGCTCACTAGTAACTCAAGTCATTGCTCGAAAGTCAAAGCAAAAAATAGGCTGAGCGAAAACTCATATTGCAAAAAATAAATAAATAAACATAAATTGGGGCACTCTAATTTGAGATACAACTGTAGTTTAAAAAAAGAAAAAAACCTTTTTGAAATTATTAAATTGGATACATTTTGCCACCGTTTGTTTCTCACTGTCAACTTTTTCCACTTAAAACTAAGTGGAAAAGCCTCCTGCCCGATGATAGCTGGGATAGGCTCCAACGCGCCTGCGACCCTAGTGAGGAGAAGCGGCTCAGAAAATGGATGGATGGATGGATGGATTTTGTATTGACTAACATACAGTACTACCACCTCATTACGCGTGTTAGAAATGGACTACCATAAAGTGTGTAGTAAAGTGTGGTAATTTAGAAACATGCAATTTTTAACAATTTAACAAAGAACAGTTCCGAAGTATCTTAATAAAATGACTTGCACATTTTCCCATCAAAATACACAAAGGCTAAAAAATTATATGTAATATCCACTTGTCACACTCTGGTTGAAATCACTCTGTTTAGGGGGAGCGATTCTGTCTCATGTAAATGCAGGGTACGGTTTCTGTTACCATAGCGACTGGCAGGAGCTATGGTGTGCGACAGAGCGAGCGGCTGTTCAGCGTTGTTGATTGATTTTTCTGACCCTTCTAGCAATGGGCAACAAATTGACGAGTCGAAAATGAATTTTTGTGGTGTTTTTGAAGATTCTGAGACTCCTACTCGAGCAGGAGATTGACCCCATCGAATCCCGACTCCGAATGAATCGTACTTGCACAAAGCCATCACTAGCTAATTTAGCCCGATTGTTACGTAGCAGTGGAACAGACACAATTTAGAAATACTATAGGTAGAAAACACAAGATATACTTGGTTACTTTATGGGTGGGTAGGCACTCCAAAGACCCGATTATATGGATAAAAACACTAAAAAGGCAATTTTTTTTCCCCCAGCAAATAGCAAATCTAGCCCCTTTATGAGAACACAGTTCATGCTAACAGACTTCATGCTTACTGCAATTCAACTAAATCAGGTGAACACACTTGATGTATAGACAATCTGTCCAAAAAAAAGAAATGCAAACATGCATTTTTTTTGTCATTTAAAATGACGTTTATTTGCTGTTAATCATTGTAATATTTGCTGTTAATCATTGTTAATCATTGCTGTTAATCATTGTAACTTTTTTGTTGGTTCTTGTTTACTGGCTACTATGAGACAGCATTAGAATATTACAAATCTGCCATACTGTCAGTTATAAAAGAGTGCACACTTTATTTATGCATCTTATTGAACAAATTGTACTATTATTATTTCAACATCTTCTGGGAACGTTCAGAATTAATTTTGAAATATTAGTCTACTTTAAACATAAGGCGAGCATTTTCCAGGGTGGTCTCACTGTTTTATATCCACTGTAGATTGATTCCTGATAGGTGCTGAGATACTCAACTGTGTATTTGTGCGTTTGTGTGTTTGTAGGTCCCATAAGAACATCTCCCACAGCACCCAAGAGTGTCGCCACCCAGCAGAGGCAGATTAATGCACCAGCACCCCGCAGAAACCTTGCCATGACCCGTAATGGAGGAGACTCAGAGCTCATGGAGCTGAACCAGCAGGTAGCGATAACATTGACTTTGCAGAGTCAAGGGTTCAGTTTGTCTTTGCCATGACCCGATTGTTGTGCCCTTGATACAGCTCAGTCGCCTATCGGGCGGAAAGACATTTCAATTAGGGGGAGGGATGTGCATACCACATCTCTTGTTTTGTTTTTTTTAAGTGTCAAACTCACATTTTTGTCTCCTGTGTGCATACAGCTGCTTGATATGAAGCTGACTTTGGACGGACTAGAGAAAGAGAGGGACTTTTACTTTGGCAAACTGAGAGACATTGAACTGATCTGCCAGGACGGAGATAATGAAAGTAACCCAGTCCTCAACAAAATCATAGACATACTGTATGCTACAGAGGTAAATCCATTCATACAGAACAGATGTACTTTAGAGACGCAATCCCTTTGTCACTCCTCAGTAGAGACGTCTACAATCAAAGTTTTGTTTTTGACGTTATCATGACATGCAGCTGATAATGCTAGTCACTGCAATGAGCTGCAGACATAGTCAGTGCTGGCTGGAAGATTATTTCAAAACGGGAAGGTACCAACTGGGTAATTTCTAATCTGATGGTAAAGTTAATTAAATCAACGCATCTTTAACCTGAGGACATTGTAAGACAACAAAGCTGCTAATAACACAGGTTCTGTGAAGTGTTTTGAATTGCAAATGGTAATGTAATAAATGTGCCATGGTATTCCCATCAGAAAACCTTTTTTTAACGCTCTTGTTCTGCAAGGGTGAAACCAATTTTAATATTTAAAAATAAAACAACGATAAAAGGTGTTATCAACCTTAATCTGACCTATATTATACTCAGTTGCCTTGACATGCATACGCCATTTCTTCTCGGCTTCTATTTTGGTTCTATAGACTTACCACAATTGTTCACTTTTTTTACAGGAGGGGTTTGCACCACCAGAGGATGAGGATGTTGATGAAGGGGCACGAGCAGACCAGGAGGAGTTCTGAGCTCTCCTTCTGTATCCCCGCTAATCAATTTAACCTTCATCATAACCACAGAAAATATTCCCCTGTCATTTTACTTTAATTTTTACAAGGTTCTCCTTACTCCTCCCATCTTGTTTGTGGCTGTTCATTATCACATCTTGTTTTTTTTTTTTTTTTTTTTTTTAAAACAGTCTAGCCTACAAAGCAACAATGTTTGGACCTGTTGGTTTACTCTGCTAAACCAGAGGTGCCACCTACTGGGTGTGATTGCCCACTAGATTGTCATGCATTAAGGGCCATACCTTCCCGTTCATGTGTGAGTTTTTTTTTTTTTTTCTATGCGCCTGGCTTGGGCACCTTTTACCTACAACGATTCGCCGGTAATGACTTCTGACACCCACCGTGCGTAACAGGTGAATGTATGCACAACCGCCCATGAGGCGTGAGTCACGTGACTCATTGAAGTCTGAAGCTCGCTGTAATTAATGGAGCGTGGTATTTTTCCTGAGACGTGAATGCCATAGAAATCTATTTGGAATATATGTCACACAATTAACTTCCGTAACAGATACCGAAGTTAATCATCACCAGTGTACTGTGCGCACCGCTCGACTAACATGCTATACCTAAAAAAATGTACAGTGTATTCTGTATGAAATAAATACAGTACAAGTAATTTAATCAGAATACTCTGCTTATGACTGAACGCATGTTTGGAGGTCCATCATAGGAAAGTGGGTGAGCCAGCCATTGTTTATCAGCAGTGCCCTGCAATCATCTTGCACCACAGACCGGGGGCTAGTCATTTAAACAGATTTCATGACCCACAGAGCAATTATTCAAAATCAATGATTCAAAATCTAACTCACCATCACACCATTACGATGACTACTGTTGTTGTGAGCGGCACTTTCTCAGATAAACTCCAAGCCGCAGCATGTTTGAAGTTGAAAAGCTCGCAGGTGAAAGAGTGCTTTGCTGCCGATATTTATCGCCTGTTAATATATAATATGATATGTCGATGTCCGGCCATCAGCGTAATGTGGGAGGGACACGTTACGACTGTTGGGCAGTCGGTGAGTGTAGTTGAGCGTATATGGGCCTGGTGTGTCCCGCACCGTCAGCACGAGCTCTGTTGCTGGGCTGTCAACAGTTAACTGGATCAAAACTTTCAATATGGTTTCACGGTCATGGGGCGCTAGACTTAAAACAGTCTCTTGAGTGTGGAAGAGAAAAAGTCTCAAGTCTGCGGGAGAATTCACACCGCCAGATTTGACAGCGCCCACATTTCAGGGTTACGCCACCCAGACTGCGTAGCTGATGTGAGGATGACATATTTGAGTTGAGAATGCACGCAGCTACAAAAAAGTGTGGTTGTGCGCCTTTTCTGACTCACGGATACACGATAATATGGCCCTAAGAGCATTGAGATTAATTACATCATTGACAGCCTGGAACCAACAGTGCATGTAGTGTATGAAGATGCATGCGGCTTTCTCTCACCGTGCACTTTGATTGGGGACGATATGCTAAAACACTCATTAGAAATTGCTGCAGATATTATGTGGAATCTAATTTTTTCCATACATTACCCATGTTGTAGGATCTTCTGCGTTGGTTTGGTGGTGTAGGTAAGATTAGAAGTGATGCAAATGAATATATTTTGCATAGTGAATCTAGCCTGCAGACATATCAGAGACTTGCTCACACGCACATGGATAAAAAAGTCATTTGAACTTAAAGAATGCCTTTATCGGTCAAAATAACCCCAAACAGCGTATTGTTGAGGAAGCATATATTTATAATTTTATTTATTCTTTTTTTTTTTTTTTTTAAATCAGCTTGATCACAAAAAAGGTGGTTTGGGATTGAAGGTCTTGCGCTAAATGTAGCAAAAGAACCCCACACGTGATCAAATCGCCAACAAGCAGTGATTGGCTGCAGCCAGAAAGGAAGATGCAATTTTATATTTTGTAGCTTTTTTTTAATATATATATATCTACATTGAATTGCTAAAAAAAAAAGGCCAACTCAGAGTTGTCATTGTGAAGTGTATTTAATAGAAAAATGTCAGGTTTGAATTTTATTAATGGAGACAAGTCAAAGACACTACTAAATTAGTAATGGTTGACTATTGATTTTATGCTCAACATTGTAGCTGCTATCTGTTATGTTGCTGTATTTAATTGATTTTTCATATACTACTTAGCACTAAAATGCCACAGTGTGGTATGTTGTCACTTGAAGCCTGGCTGAGTGGTCAAAATTAGTTGGACCTTTTTTGAGAAAACTTAATAACAGCACATGTTGCTCAGTTTGTCTCCAAGCTATTGTGATGAACATCTGGACTTACTGTTGGAATGAAATAAAGCTCTGAGGTTCAGGAAAATCAAACCATTGTCATTGTATTTCATAATACTATATAATCAAATGTTAAATATACACTACATATAACAATGAAATATGTAATGCATAATAAAAACTCCTTAACATCAGTTATGCTGTTAACAGATTATGTTGACACAAACAGGTCAAACATACAATACACATCCTGATTATGTAACTAATGAGTCATATTTTCATGTCCTTTCAGATCAGGTCGTTATTCCCAGAAGATGTAGTTTATTTTCACTGATATATTTGGGGTCCACTTAACCTCAAATAGATTCATTTTTATTTATATAAAAAGGTTGCTTTTAATTACAGTGCATTAATTTCACAAGTATTTATACAAAGTATGTTTTGTTTTTAATATGGGAAATTCAGTTTACTTTAGCTACCTACTCGCCTTTCATTTAAATCAAAATAAAACAAAAGCAGGTGAACATGGTCTTTAAATTACTTTTCATTTTATTTAAATATGAAAAATACATTAATATTAAAAATGTTTTGACGTGTCATCCTGTAAGACAAATGTACAATGTAAATATTGTATGACTATCTTTGTCGCTTTTTTTTAACAGTATCTCAAACACAATATTATAATACACCGTACTGGTGTATAACAGGATGGGTAAATGTTGCATAAGGCAAATAAAAACGACAAGCAAAAAACATGCCAGGGGTGACCAGTAAAAATTAAATTAAAACACTGATAGGAGCGTCTTGAAAGCTTATTTTTAGCACCAGATATTGACATTAAATACAGTATTTCTTTTCCAAAGACACAACGTAGTTTTTACCTAAGAAAATTGACATTTGTGGATATACAACTTGGTAAGATAATGCGATTAATTCGATTCCCTTTGCAAATGAGGTGTCACACGTTACAAAAAACAAAAAGTACATTTTGCAGTGCAACACAAAGTTACAGGGGATATTATCCAAGATAAATCTGAAGATTTACGTACAGTAAAGACAGTTTACGGGTATGTGTACATTTCCAGACAAATGGATAACAGTATGGGTGTCGTGTCCCAGAAAGCACAGTTCAAGTCTAGATCAGAAATTTAACAACGGATCTGACAGGTTACGTGTGACAAAAGGACGTTATAGGAGATAAGACAGCGGCGTGATGACGTCACACACGTAAAGAGACGTGGCACGCTGACGTTCAAATGATGACCATCGCTCTTTGCCTTTCCCACAATCCTCTTTGATTTAGTGACAGGGCAGCAAGAAGTGTAGAGGAGCATACTTAATCACCTGGTAGGGACTGCAAGCATGGCCTCGAGTAATGGCGCGGTCGGCAAATGGGAGGTGGTGAAGAAGGGCAAGAAAAGTAGTAGCACGGGAGGTGGTAAAAGCTCGGCGGACAGGAGAGCTCTCGGAGAGTCCAATCTGCCATCCAGACGTAAGTGAACACGGCCCACTGCTCTCGTGGTTTCACAACCTCGACACAATTAGCTCCAATGGAAGTCCGGAGCTACTTGTGCAGTTTTGTACTACATTAGATTAGAACAACCAAAAGCTGTATATTGCACGTTAATTGTTATACTGTTACATACCCGCGCATGCTAGTTAGTCAGCTAGCTAGTTAGCTTAGCAATACGTTCTATCATCCATTCCATGTTGTTGTTCTACGTGAGCATTTTACTTTGCAACTAATAGTTGACTAAATGGCCGTGCCTTTATTTTGAAATGTATGGAAGAGTTGCTCCACGTCTAGACTCCGCAGTTAGCTTAGACGCGATGTGTCAACAAGAGGCAACGTCATCATTGCGAGACTGCAACTGGTAAGCATGAGTTTAGCCGTTAATTGCCTCTGCAAAACGTGTCCAGACGATTCTATTGGTGGTGTTTATCTTGGTGTTTTTTTTTTTTGTCACCAAACCTACACTAAACTACCTTGCGAATGATCGCCAACAGCTTACTCAACGGGTGGCGCACAAGGCAATAAATTGTAGTACTTTCTCTTCCAAACAGCAATTTTGTTCTGGACACATTTATTTGTTAATATAAAATTTTACCTCACTTTGACACCGACGTTGTCATTTAATCAATGAGACCAAAGTCTCATGGAAGTGTAGCTGAGTGAACCGCAATTCTAAGATGAGTTAACACTTCCATCTGTACATTTTCTACACTTTCCTACATGCTTATCCTCATTGGGATAATATGTCAGCTGGAGGCTGGAGCCTGTCCCAGTTGGACACCCTAGACTGGTCACCAACCAATAGCAGGGCACGCATAGACAAGTAATCATTCACAATCACACCAATGGACAATTTGGTCTTCAATAAACCTATCTTCATGTTTTAGCAGTGTGGCAGGAAGCATCCCTACCCGGGGAAAACCCACACAAGCACATTCAGCCAAGGGTATGTTCGGATATTCAATCGGACGCTCTCACTGCTCTGAGCGTGCAGTGTTTACAGAGGCAGAACGTGCTCCATTTTCTATCAATTTACTAACGTGTGTTGGCAGGGATAAGTCAGTGCGTCCGCCATATTGAATGTGTCAGTTCTGCCCGTAACCATCTTGTGATGTCTGCCGCTCCCGCTCCGGCCGCTCTGTCTCTTCAGTGAGAGCGGCTCTGCCACACTCTAACAAGACCCTGATTTTATGAACGTTCTGAAGCGTAGAGAGCGTGCTTGGTGTGAATTCCTGAATGTACCCCAAAAATTCCTAAATCCTCAGAACTGTTGGGCAGATGTGCTAACCACTATTTCATGCTGTCCAGAAAACACTTGTTTGAGGTTGTCAGTGCCTCAGTAGCTAGCCACTGATTGTCCCAAGCCTGGATAAAAAAAAATGGGTGTGTGTCAGCAAAGGCATCCGCTTTTAAAAACTGCCAGACAAATCATGCAAGTGACTTGGTGAAGCAATCCTTGCTTGAACAAGCCGAAAGTTGCAACAACACTTCACAGGGCCGTGCGGAGACTCTATGTAGTTGTGATTAATCAAATGGAGTCAGGCAAAACGTTACTAGTTCAATACGTTGGATTGGTGAAACAGTCACAAGCCATAATCAATACCTATAGCTAAAAATAACGAGTAGGAATGTAGCTAAATGTAACGGAGTAAAAGTAGTTACGTTTTCTCTTAACAAAAAGAGTCAAAAGTAAAAAGTTGCAGTACAGGTACTCTGACAAGTAAAAACTATTCAAAAAGTTCCATTCTCCAAACTGCTTATCCTTACTACTTGAGTAAATGTAACTGAATAAATGTTGCTTATATCCAGCTCTGGTCTTCAGTTCACACAGGAGTTTTTTTTTTTTTTTTTCCCCTACTGCAGTGACTCAACCCAAATTTGTACGCAAGTGAGAACACGTCAGTCTATCACAAAAGTGCGCTAAAGCAATAATATAGTCAGAATTAAAGTGAGTGTGTATGAAAACACTACATGGATAGGCCATAGATGAGTCAAGTGGGAAAAAAAAATATGTACAGTGGTAACTTAACTCTCCTTCTTTGTGCCTTGTGACGACGTATTCTTACGCTGCTCCATAAACTAGTTTATTACACAGCATTCATAACTTCAAAATGTCATATTTGTATTATCTTAAACTGAGGACTTACTGTATTGTCTACTGGTGGGAGAACGGCCAGCCATAATACTTTTAATGATCAAATATTAGCTTGTCTGTTTTATAAATTAGATGTATGCTATATACAGTGTATACTGTGTACAGTATGCATGAAGGCAGATGCTGCGTTTGCTATGTTCTTCGTTCCTAGTCTCCAGTATGAGCTTTGTTGTCGACTTCAGTCCAACCCAATACGATCTGTTGTTTGCATGATGTAATTTCTCTAGTTCCAGACGCCTTATCCTGCTGTTAGCTTCCTGATACCATTTAGTACAAGTTCAATAGAAGTAACATGTATTGTAAAAGTCAATTTTCAATCGGACAATCCCAATACAGTTGTGTACCCTCCCTGTAAACGTACTGTTCAACTTGTATTTCAACTCTTATTCCGCTCTCTTGTGTAGCTTCTTGCCTTTTGACATGCACTGTATGTTTTGTATAGACTGGATGGGAAAAAAGCACCAGTTCTAAGTTTGTTGCATCATTTTTACACACATCTTGCCATTTCCGCTTTTTTAGGCACACACACACACATCCAATATGAATTCAGGTTTCTAAGCAATATGTTGTAGATGAATGATTAGGGAACAACAGACGACACCTGTCAACACCAGCTCTCCAGATTGTGGGTGGAACCGTGTGCTGTGACACATGTATGGTTATGGTTACCCCCCTGTGAAGTCAGTATGTTGTCTGCATGATGTAGAGACCAGTAAAGTGCAAGTGCCACAGATAGAACAATGGAACCATCGTGTGGTTGTATATGAACTTAGAAAAATATCAAATTTCAGTATATTAATCCAACTGTGTTTTTTTTTTTCCATGTCTGATGTAAACCTGTTATTAAGGACACTTAAAGCAATGGGAATTTATGATTATCTGAGGTTGTTACTGACAGGAAATGTAGTTGAAGTGGCTGTTTAGAGTGTAACACTGTGGGAAATTATTGGAATGTTCTCTGGTCTTGCAGCATCAATATGTGTTGCAATTTAACCATCTTCTTACAACTTCAAATTATGCTGTTGCGACAGTGCCTGGTATGAATAAGCACCAGTAAGCTTGTAGCTCCCCTAATCCAGTGGTATTTAATATTTATAGACCAGCAGGGACACAACTCTTGTTGAAATGAGCATCTGGGCTAACACTACTTTTCAGTTATGTCCAGAGCTTGTACACACTTGCCAGCACCCGGTGTGACAACCGTAAATTACCATATTTCCTCAAATAGTGGCCATTTATCTAATTGATGACATGCTTCAATTAATCGCCAGGTGCGTCGTCCGCTTCTTGGACGGAGGTGCGGGGTCCAACCTGGATTTTTAAATTTAATTTAATTTATTTATTTGTGCCAGACAGGGCTTGCGCTTACCGTTGTCCATTGAGCAATTACAGTGGCACTATAATTTTTTTTTATTTTTTTGAGCTTCACAACTGTAGGGGGAGCCAAGGAGAGTGAGGGGAAAAACCCCTCCTTACCGTTACGCAAGTTGATTCTAATCTTAAACTTGTGTATAATTTGTCCTAAATAATACCAATTCATTACAAAATGTGTTATGACTGGAGAGGATTAGATCAGCACGGTGAGGGGAGGGAAGAAAAAGGGGCAGGGAATGCAACACTTACACTTAATTACAAAATACGGCAGTAGGACTAAGTGCTGTTGAGAATATTGACTGTGCTGTATGTTCAGAGATCCAATCATCACTGCCTTGTGTCCCTCAGAGGCCACAATTATGTCGCGCACTTTGTTTGAAGCCTTTGAGAAGATCTCAAATAAACAGAACAAAGAGCAGGTTCCGCCGCCAACTGAGCCTCAAAAAAAGAAGTCCTCTCCGACAAAACCATCCAAGAAGTTGTCCTCCGCCACTGAATCCACCCCTGCCACTCACAGGACTCTGGAAGAGGCCTTTAAAGCTGTGAGTAATCAAATTTTGCAGATATAATTTAGTCAGTTTTACTATTTAAAAATGATTTGGGCTGTCTCAGTATGGCCTTTTTTTTTTAATGTATTTTTTTTTTTTTTTAAAGCCCAATGTTTTTCTTTTTAAGTAGTCATTTGAACATACAGTAGAAGTTATCTTTAAGAATTTGTTAAAGCTTGGATGATGAATCTTTTTATGGCCCATTTTCATCTCATAAACCAGACAAAAGCTGGTGCACATGAAGCGCTATGAGGCACACTATCACATGTTGAATCCCAGTCTATCTTTTGCTCAATGGTTCTTTGTTAAATGTGTGATATTGATGTCTCCCTGTGTCTGTCGTCAGCTGAATGTTGCAGATCTGAAAGAACAGTTGGCTAAGAGTCAGGCGATGTTCCCCAAAAACCCATCGGTGTGGTCAAAAGACCTGGCAGGATACCTCAACTTCAAGCTGACGGCACCAGTTGCCGAGCCAACCCTCAGCAGCTATGCTCATGGTGTGTCCTTTTTGTACATGTCCACTTAAAGAAAATTGTTGCTTTTACTCAATAGCAGTAATAACATCCATTCATTTTCTATACTGCTTGTCCTCATTAAGGTTGGGGGTGAGCTGAAACCTATCCCAGTACACCTTGGATTGGTTGCCTGCCAATCCTAGGACATATAAAGACAGACAACCATTAGTCGTTGTAACAGTAGTTTAATAAATCAATGTCAAATTACACGCCTTCATTGATGATCACCCCCTACAACAACCACATTTCTTTTGCCATGATTCCTCACTTAACATAAAAAGCAACAACTGTCTATCTCATGTTTGTAATGTTTACAAAGCTGGGGGGAAAAACTTCTTGGATCACTTTTAAGAGGGTTCTCCCTTGGCCAATGCCCTCAGTTTGGTGGAAAACATCTTTTTTTTTTAATGAGCCTGCTGACATCCATCCACCCATCCATTTTCTGAGCCGCTTCTCCTCACGAGGGTTGCGGGCGTGCTGGAGCCTATCCCAGCTGTCATCGGGCAGGAGGCGGGGTACACCCTGAACCGGTTGCCAGCCAATCGCAGGGCACATACGAACAAACAACCATTCGCACTCACATTCACACCTACGGGCAATTTAGAGTCTCCAATTCATGCATGTTTTTGGGATGTGGGAGGAAACCGGAGTGCCCGGAGAAAACCCACACAGGCACGGGGAGAACATGCAAACTCCACACAGGCGGGGTCGGGGATTGAACCCCGGTCCTCAGAACTGTGAGGCTGACGCTCTAACCAGTCGGCCGCCCTGCTGACATATTGGCAATAAAAAAAAAAAATCCACCATGACTGCAGAGACTGTGTGGAGTTGCACATGCGGTGACAGTCTTTTCTCTCAATTTGTGTTGAAATGCATTTTTTTTCCTGACTTTGGTCCACAGACTACCCATACTGTCTTGTAAGCAAGGAGCTGAAGGCTGTTATCAAAGGCATTATTGGGAATTGCAGTGACGGCCTGCCAGATTTCTTTGACCACTGTCTTTACACCATGCTCCGAGAACTCGAGAGGCGCTCAGGTAGGGGATGTCATTCCAGCATTACACCATAGCCCATTATGTAACGCGCTGTCTTGGTCAATCCACAGTCAACGTGGAACGGCAAAATATTTGCACTATAGCAGCGATCGATCAAATGTAATAAAGAAGATAAACCATTGAATATCTGTTTTACAGTCCTTTGATACACAACTGAAACACTAGACACAAATGGAAAAAAAAATATTGACACTATATAGACATCGTCATCTATTAGGACCATTTCATCTTGACACCTTAGCGGCTTCTTGCCTTTATTTCCAGGGGAGCCACTACATGGATACAGAGTTTGCATTCAAGCAATCTTGCGAGACAAACCCAAACTGGCAACCCAGAACTTGCCTGAGGTGAGTCAGTGAGTGTTAAGCGAGGTCCACATGCACCAGTTGTTAACATGTAAAAAATTTTAAGTGTGAGAGACCCCACACGATGAGGAACAAATCTCCATGTGTGTGCTTACTGCTCTTCTAGTGTGTGGTTTGACGTGTAAGAGCCAACTTTATGCCACAAGGCATCCAGACTGCTGGAAAATACAAAGAAGAAAGAGTAGTAATAGAAGTTAGCTTATATGGTAACTTCATTGCCGTTCTCCTTGTCATTTTTACTGTGGTGAATGACTTGTGAGCCACTTATTACAAACACTCAACACAACAGCGCATGTTTTAGGTCACTTCCTAATTGGCTATCGTTCTGTTTCATGTCAGAATCATGTAGTTGGTAGCTCAGCAATTGGTAGCATGTGTTAACAACACATTAAGAATTGGCGATCAGAAATATTGAGCAGGTTTAACATTTGCGATTGTGACCCCTGACTGTTTTCCAGGCAGATCGGGGAGGGGGAAAAAATCACTCTTAGCACACCACAGGATAATCACTCAGGGTAATCTTGTCAGATATTTGCCCTATTATATTTGAACATATTTGGTCAAAATCACTGGTTTTTGATTAATTTAAAAAAAAAAAAAAAAAAAGCCTCTCACCTCAAGCGTCAATGCGTAACTGATTTTGTGAGCCCACTTGCGATGTGTCAGAATGATGAAAAGTCAGCTCTAAAGAATTATGATAGAATGTTTCTATTACTTTGATATGTTGAGAAAACTCACTCCTTCCTCCTCAGTATTTGGAGTTGCTGCGGTCGGTGCAGAATCATCCTATCAAGTGTTTGACCATCATGTGGACTCTGGGCCAAGCAGGTTATTATGACCTGAGCCAGGGACTAAGAGGTAATGCTCGACACCCACCTCACTTCTGTGTTTTATTTCTAGACATGATGTGTTTGTCAAAACCTTTAGTGCTGTGGACAGACTCGCCTCTCTCCTACTTAAGCAATACTAAACTAAAAACAGTGTTGGAGGTTATTGAAGCAAAGGTGCACTGCCATCCTGACTTGGTGCTCCGTATGGCCCAACATTTCTTGGGCCATAATATTTCTCTTATAACTAAAAAACAATCGTCGTTGGACTCAATCTGGAAAAAAACAACTAAGATTTTAAACTTTTTAATGGAATGCAATGTAACCTGTATGATTAAATTGGTACGAAACTCTCAGATCAGTAAATGTCTCTCATAAAGAGGGACCTCGCTTTACAAATGGCCCGGTTGAAAAAAACAGTTCAGTTTACAAACAAAATTTTTCTAAAGAAAAACTTGGACATGGAAGGGCGAGTTGTGCTTTTTCTCACGCTACATAAATATCATTGGCTCCATTTCATGCGTCATACTTGTCACACATTGGAGGTATCTTTGTTTTTGTTTTTTTTTTGTTCTAAATTAGGCCTTAGTATGGCTCCAAAGATACTGAAATACTCCTAGTGATAGTGATATTAAGAAGCCAAATCATATGACGAAAAAAGCCAAATCATATGAGGGGGGGAAAAAAAAGGACATCCAGTAATAGTAGTGCATGGTGTTCATGTTTGTAATCTCGATGCGCAGTTTGCTTAGACAAAATATGCAATCTGATTTATTGTAATAATAATAATTAATTCAATTTGTATAATGTGTTTCTCAGCACCAAAAAATGCTTATAGGTGCACACAAAAAGAAAACAAAACCAAAAAAAAATTATCTTCAGTGGGTGCAGCGCTGAGAGTGAAGTCGGGAGCCCTCAGCAGTACGAGAACTCGCTGTTGATGGGTTCATCTAGGTTTGGTGTACTGTTTCCCTGTAAATCCCCTTTCTTTTCTTGAATTTTAACATGCAGTCTTTCACTGCGCAACTAGACAGCCTTGTTTGCATTCACCATGGATACTGCTGGCCCAAAATGGCCACCACATCCTGCAATGCACTGCAGATTGCTTTAACTGCTTTATTTTGTATCTTTTTGAGAGGGGAGGTGAAAATAAACATCCGAAATGTTCTTGTATGTGATTAACTTGGATTTGATGTTTAACTTGCTGCCTAACACGTACTTGAACACTGGCAGCTAGATCTATTCCACACATCTCCACATAGATTTAATTGTAAATATTGCTCTGGGGCGGACTAATATGTGAGCGCATTGGCCTGCGGTTCCTCCCGTGCGCTCGGGAACTGCTTTGGATAAGCCACAGGAGTTGACGAGATGAGAAAAAACACTTCTGCCGCATCTGCTGTTAAGAAGTAATGGTACTTTTACTCCGTTACAATGATCTAAATGATGCTCGCTACTTTTATTTCTCAATTATTGCTTATTTATCAACTATTTCGTGCACGAGACAACGACTTCCGTATTGGGTGCTGTTTGCGCCAATCCAATTTAAAGCGCTAATGACGTTTTAGTACACCAATCAAAAAAGTTACATGACCTCACGCGACGTCTTCTATTGGGCTTCCCGGGCGTAGGTATTAACACTAGATAAGCCAGCCTGGCTGACTGCCGTGCCTACGTGGCCACCATGTTGGGAAGGTCGTCATTACTATGAAGGCAACGGCGCGCTACTCTTGTTTACATTTAGACAAACAAAAACAACAGCTGTCATGTATTGTATTATTTGTCTGGCACTGTCTGCCCAAACGAGCACATCTGCCTCACAGTCCTGAGGTCCGGGTTTCAAATCCCGGCCCCGCCTGTGTGGCATTTGCATATTCTCCCTGTGCCTGCGTGGGTTTTTCTCCGGGCACTCCGGTTTCCTCCCACATCCCAAAAACATGCATGGTAGGTTGATTGAAGACTCTAAATTGCCCGTAGGTGTGAATGTGTGCGCGAATGGTTTGTTTGTTTATATGTGCCTTGCGATTGGATGGCGACCAGTTCAGGGTGTACCCCACCTCTCGTCCGAAGATAGCTGGGATGGGCTCCAGCATGCCCGTGACCCTAGTGAGGATAAAGCGGTACAGAAAATTAATGGCTGGATGGACGGATGTCTGCCCAAACGTGGATATTGCAGCTATAAATTATAACTTTAGATAATACTGTGGATACACACACACACAGAGCAACATCAGAATTTGTACATTCACATTTTATTTTATTTTTTTTATTATTGTTCATGCTGTGATTAAAATAAAATCTGAAGTTACTCACTATTTACTCAGTACTTGAATAATTATTTCACAGTGTACATTTTACTCTTAAGTAATTTTTTGGAGGATTACTTTTACTTGAGTCACATTATTGTCAAGTAACAATCTTTGTCTACTCTACCCACCTCTGGAGCGGACATCCTCTATTGCTACGTTTAAGCAACATTTTTGCTCATCAGATCAGCCAGTGTCGTATTTCGTATTATGTGTGTCGTGATACATTTGTTGCACTGGTCTTTGGTATTTTCGCGTTGAGGTGCTGCGGGTTGTGGCGCTCGTTGTGGTCCCAGCAGAACTGCGAAACATGCATAACATTGGCGACTAGGCTGTATTGTCCGATAATTAGCATTTTATGCTGACCAACTTTGTCATAATTCGTGTACAGTATATTTAAATCCAAAAGATAAGTTTATTTTTAGCCTTGTCACGTGTCTTTTGACGTAGTACTGTAAATATCTGATAGCCAATAGTTATTTAAGAAAGAAAAATGTGGCGGTGTGGGACAGACGACACGTAATGCATGGATCAAACTACAAGACAAAATTGGTCTTTCGCGATTGCACTATGTCAGACTACTGCAATAAAATCTTGTATTCTGATACCACCTCATCCGGTCTTTTACAATCACTTGTCAACTCAAATGCGGCCGGATACACTCGTTACCACAGCCTCGACGACAACAATGGATCGCACATGTATTGTGTTGGTCAAAAAAAAAGAACCCATTCTCAGTTCCATTCTCTGCCTGCATTGCGCAACGGCACCAGTAACCAGCAGCGTCCAATTCTGGAACTAACACTTTGTCAACGGCAGTTTATGTCAGAAATGGAAACTATATTTGGACACATTGTTCAGTCTCGATGGTCCATTTTATCCGATATCCGTTATATTGGGGTACATTTTATCAGGTTTCCGCTGTAATTGTAATGGAGTAAATGTTGACGTGTTCCTACCCCCCTCTACCAAAAAGGCTATGTTGTTGCACATTAATTTGCTTCATATTTTTTTTCATAATAGTGTTGTTGTCACTTATTTCTGTATTGTACAATAGTTATTTTTAAACACACACGGATTAAAATAAGGTAAATGTAACAGTTCTGAGGCTGGAATCGATTAAGTGCATTTCCATTCATTTAAATTAAAAAATGAATGAAACATTACTTCAGTTCACTAACTGTTCGCAAACTAAGTCACGAAACAGATTAAATTTGTGAACAGAGGTTCCACTTCCATCATTCACTTCCAAGAACAAATGCCCCCCTTCCGCCTAAAGGCTCTACTTGGTGTACATTGTCGACTTTTGTGTTTCAGTGTGGCTTGGTATCATGCTTCCTGTCCTGGGTGTGAAGTCGCTGTCCTCATATGCCATTGCCTACCTGGAGAGGCTACTCCTGTAAGTGTACCTGACTATTACACACATTAAAAGCCCTGCCCTCCAAGTCTCTTTGTAATAGGGGTTGCACGACTTCAGATTTTTGAATGTTTGAATGTTATGAAAGTCAAGTTGACGTCAGCTAGTCGCTGATGAAGTTATTGTTATTTTTTCAGTACAATACTATAATTTTTAAAAATAGAGGGGAAGGGTTTCAAATAATCTGTATTCACAGAGAGAAGGGACAGCTCATTCACCGAATTTACAAAGAAAATATACCAGTGTAAAGTTCGGACACAGTTTCCCATTCATTAGCAATAGAAAGTGTGTCCCAACTTTTGACTGATAGTGTACATGTTAGATTAAAACACACTTGCTTGCTGTTGTGTGATGGTATTTCAGGCCAGATTTAAAAAAATAAATAAATAAATCCTCTCGCTCGTTGTACTAGCCGCGGGACAGCCAGATAACTTTCGCAAAAACTTGACCAAAAGGGAAACCTGTCCTCTTTCTTGGCCCACCACAGTAGCGGCGCTCTGCATGTTGTGAATTTGCGGTGTTTCTCCATCTCACCCTTGACCCTAATGTGGATAAGTGGTATTGAGGATGGATGGAAGTAATCACTGATCTCTTGGTGTCATTTTTTGCTGCAAGCAACTCTGCCTCCTTCTCAAGACAAAAACGTGATTTACGACTAGTCGACGTCAAGCTCGGTAGTGAAGTCAACTAGTCTGTACAACCCATACTTGGTAATGCATCATTTTAAAACAACATCCTTAAACAATGCTACAAAGCCTGACGGAAATATCCTGTTCCTCGTCAAATAACAACACTGATGATGTCATGTTCATGTGTTTTCTGTCTTCTCCCAGCCTCCATGCAAACCTGACAAAAGGATTTGGCATCATGGGACCTAAAGAGTTCTTTCCTTTACTGGATTTTGCCTTCATGCCCAAGAATGCCCTGTCTCCAGGGTAATGTCAGCCAATGAAAAATGTTTTAAGCTGTTCTTAAAAGTTTTTATAACATATCTGTGCATGTTAAAAGCATGCACATATGTTCAAATACCGCAACGATCAAGTATTATAGGACACTTTGCAAATCCTGTTTCTTGTCTCGCCGTATACTCCACCCCATGTTTTGGCATGATTGTGTTTCAGACAGAGTAGTCGGTCCGCCGCTTGAAAGTGGCTGTTGATTTCCATCCAACCAAGCTGATCATGTCATGGGAAGAGAAAGTGTGTCTGTGTGTGTGCGCGTGTGGTGGTGTTTATGAACACTTAAATTGCAGAACGGCTGGCTCACAGACACATTTTTAGAAATAGGCTGAGAAGAAAAGGTTTGCATTCTCATTTTAATTGTAATGCTTAATGGTTGGCCAGTCACTCCAGAGACCCAACTGTTTGTGTGTACGCTATTCAAAAGTGAATTTCCCATAATTTGTCCCCTTTGATATGAATTTGATTTTAAGATGCAACATTTACATTTGGGGTGTGCATTCAGTCTGCAGAAGCAGCTGAGGCGCCTTTACCCTCGTCTAAAGGCCTTAGCATTTGGAGCCAAACCTGAGAGCACCTTACACGCGTACCTGCCATCGTTTCTGTCCAGAGCCACACCACACTGTCCGGAAGACATGAAGAAAGAGGTAATGTGAAAACCTTTCAGTTCTCTGCGGTGATGCTGTTACACGAAATACAACATGCCGAACATTCACACTGTCTCCCTATGTTTCTTTCAGTTGCTCAGCAGTATGACACAGTGTTTGTGTATGGATGTTCAGAGTTTAGGTGTGTGGAGGCAGCTCTACACCAAACATTTAGCTCAGTCCAGGTGTGTTTTACACACGCACACATTCACGCTTTGTGTCTTGATTTTTAAAATGCAGAACTAAAAATGCTTATGCTCATATTTTTCTCCTTAGTCTGCTGCTGAACCATTTATTGGGCTGCTGGAATACCCTGCCACCAAAGGTATAAAAAAAGTAAAAATGTGTATGAAAAATGGGGTTCAATATTTTTTTTTTAGTTTTTATTATTTTGGCTTGCCATATTGTACGAAGCAGCCAGGACCAGGTGTGTTTTTGTTGTTAGCCTAGCACTATGTTGGATTACGTTCCATTTCTGGTTCCATGGTCATCATCCTTATGTGGTGATTTGAAGTTTTGTCAGTTTTGATGAAGGTGCAAGAGATGTCATTCATCATAACAGTGGTTTCCTGCGACCTACAGGGTCTCTTCGGTTTGTGACGGTACCAGCATACGTTTCGAGGTAACGAACGAGTTCGCGCAGGAGTGGAAAATTATGTTGTCATGTGGCACAAGAAAACACACACAGTTTCTGTCATACTTAGTTTTTCTTTTCAGCAAATTGTTTTAGATTTATGGCCAAGTAATGTCTTACATAAGAATATTTCCTGTAATTATGACTTTACCACTGCGTGAGCGGCGACAAGTGATAGATTACAATGCGTTCCGACTTGCATACTCGTCTGCAATATGTCGTTGCTGTAGGAACGACGTCGTAAACCAAGGACGCAATGTTTTTTTTGTTGTTGTTGTTGTTTAGACGTTGTGACCCAAGGGGCGTTCGACTTTGTAATGTAGCTTGTGAAGCCGTAACTCTCTCTCGGATCATCTTGTTTTGACCTCCACTTTCCTTTTGGAATTAACAAAGACTCATCTTGTTTTTCCTGTTCAGCTGAGGAAGAGTCTTGAAGACACGATTCAATCTTTCAAAGTGACCAATGACGAGATGAAAGAAAGCAACCAGTCTCAGGACCTTAACGACTGCAATAATTTGTGTCAGGTTGGTCCCATGTTCAAGTCCAAAAGTCCTGTTCTTTTGCCCACAATAACATGAAGACCAAATGATGTAATTCAGTTTGTATTTGGAGGTATGACTTTTTTCACCCCCCAGTCTCTCCACGTGAAGATGCGTGGACATGGTTTCCCCTGGTCTAAGCTGCTGTTGGTCCTGTTGGTGTTTGCCGCTGGTTTTATTGCTCAGGACATCCGATCTCACAGCTCCTTCACGGGTATGACAAGTTTTTTCCCTGTGTACATTTAAGCAGATACATGTGTCATTTGGGTTTTTAATGGCCTTATCGATGGTGTGTTGCAGATTCAGCCACAGCCAGACATCTTCACAGCTCTGGTGTAATGGCCGTGTCTCAGCAAGCGTGGAGGAAAATCACCGTCTACTCTAATCAGGGCTTCAGGTACCACCCCAGACACTCTAGCAACGTGACATGAAGTCTGTCTCTGGATATTTTTAGGCTTTGTTCAATTGGAGCGATGAAATCTGTAGACGTTACTGTTATCTGTGTGTTTAGCTGGCTGAAGACAAACACACCATATTATTACTCTGAGAGTGTGCGGGCCTTTGGACCACTGATAGATCAAGGGCTGGAGAAAACCAAAACGGCAGCCATCTTTATCTCTGAAAAAAGCAATCACATCATCGTATGGGTCAAAGAAAACAGCCCGCTGCTCATAGAATGGGTAAGGTGTCTTCTTATGGCGTTACATCTCATTTCCTTCAGTAGATGAATTTTAAAAAAGTGCAACTCTTATATAATACATATTTGTTCAACAGGTAAATACTCATAAGGCCAATTCCTACCTAATTAAATAATAATCTAAAAACATTGTCTCTATATAAGAAATACAATCATGTAATATTTGGCACTATACCTGGAATCATGTACTGAATCTATATAACAAACATAGCACACAACGTTTTGTGTTTGGTCAATTATTTCTCAGTTGTAAGAGTGCCTCTTGGGGATTAATCTTACCTGTTGAGAAGCCTATTCATTTCCCTTTTAAATGGTGCTGCAATTGTAAGAAACATGCATTTGTTGGATGAGCAGCAAAGCGGCGTATGTGGGTGGTGCCCAGGAAAATTTGCCAAATATTTTTTGCCCAATGGCAAACATCTTATTTTGCTTTTGCCATTGACTCTTGTTTTGCGCTTTTGCTGGTGTCCGCAACACGTGCACCTGAACCTGAACATGTGGAGGAGCGTTATGCTAAACGATGAGTCAAGATTCTACCGCCGGCATTTGGATCATGAATGCGGGGAACGCTATGCTGCACGGATAGAATAACATCTTTTGGTGTTGGCTGTGTGTGTGTTCTGCACTGGAAAAACAAGGCTTGTCATCACTGGAGACAATTTCAGTGCAGAGCGCTATTGAGATGAGATTCTGCAGCCGGTGGTAATCCATTATCTCCGTAGTCTGGGACTGAACTGTAGCCTCCAAGATAACAATGCTATATCCATTCCAATGAATACTTGTGGGATCGCCAACAAACAAAAATGTCACAAAAAGTGGATACATTAATTCCTGTATGTACTTCCTGCCATCTAATAGAAGATCATTCATTTGTTCTGTCTGTCACTATGCCTCACTGGCATAAATAGATGAACAAAGATACATTTATTGTAAATATAATTTTTTGGAGCAATTAAATACACAAGTATATACAGTAAATGAACAGGTCATTTAAATAGACACATTGCTCCATCTTGTGATCGGTTATGGTTTTTTTAAAACTCTGATCGGTTCCAAAAATCCTGATCGTGTAAAGCCTAATTTATACTGAGACCTCAGATTGTTATACTGGCAATTTAACAAGGCTTTAACAAGGCTCTTGTTTCTTCAAACTTCAATCATACAATGCACCCAAACAAGTCTGGCAACAGCAAAATAAGCTCTTTTTTCATTGGCAGAGAAGATTTGGCAAATTTTTCATGGGCACAACTCACACACAGCTCTGCTGTTCATCCCACACGGGCATTTTCTGTAAATGTGGCACCATTTAATAGGGTAGCAAACAGGCTTTCTAAATATTGCCAAGAAGCTGTTGAAACAAAGAACTAATCTACCCAACACACATTTCCTTATTTTTTGTCCCGTTTACTCGAGTTTCACTGTTTGAATTGAACTAGAGAAATAAAATGATTCCCAAATATTCAAATTTGAGTTGCACCTGTACTTTATATTGGTCCACTGTAGTTTGCTTGTTTCATTGTGAGTCCACGTTTGCCTGACTTCACTTATTTATTGACAGGATAGATGTGCTTTTGGAATAACTTTTGCTAAAATCAAATACTAAAATATAAAATGAAAACACAGTAGAAAACCCTATTTGATATGCAATTAAATATAACAAAAGTGCATGTGTGTACAGTTAAACGGCAAAGTTAATCGACTAAGCTCAACTTAATGTGGCCCTGTTATGATGATTGAGCACTTGTCTTGAGCCTTATCATTGGTACACTTCCATTCTCATGTCACAGTGAGAGGCAGGACATTGAAGCGTATCTTTCCTTTGATAAAATGTCCTCGTGTACTTGTAGCCCAGTGCAGATTTCTCACTAAAAAGTAAAACCACAACAGTTTGCATGATGGTGGATATTTTAGAGCCAGAGGTGGCCCGAAATATGCAGGGGAAAAAAGCGAGTTAATGTAAAAAATATTTTTGGTGTGCAGGTGAAGACAAACACTCCCGACAGTGTCTACGATGTTTTGGCTTATCTGAAATCGCTGCTGCTCTTCCTCCACCAAAACTACATCTTGCCAGCATTGATATTTTTAATTGAGCTATTACAACAAGTGTGGACCAACCTTCAGGACTCCTGCAAGTCAGTACCTTCTTCATTATTACTAACCTTTATTGGTACCTAAGCACAAGACTGAAGAAGTAAATTTGATATATTTTTTTTAATACTTGCCACAGTGGTGAAGTGTCTGTTTCGTGTCTGAGAGGTCACGCATTGTCCTTCACCAACTCAACATGGCAGCTGCTCCAACATACGACGTCTGCCATCACGACGTGGGCTCAGGAGCTGCTGACTCAAGCGTAAAAATACAACAGACACATGTAAAGCGCACACACACTCACAATAGTCAAATACACAAGGCGACCCAGTCTGAGGTTGCCTGTTCCTCTCTTAGTCTTATTGGATACTGTTGGGTCAAATAACTAACTCTTCTGTTGGTTTTGACAAAAAAAAATTATCAAGCTCACAGTGTGGTGAGTGCTTTTTTTTTTTTTTTTTTTTTTTTTTTTTTTCTTTCTTTCTTTCGCTCTATCAATCCTTTTTCACTGCTGGATGCAGACACAGATTGAGTTTTCTACTGTATAGGTCATTTTATGTAAACTTGGAGATGATTTATGAATGACTTTTATTTAAATTGGAAAAGTGTTGTATGAAAACTGGCAAAGTGTTTAGAAATGACCAAAAATCTTTTCTTACCTGATCACATTCTTATTCAAATGTAGAAATTTAAATTGCTTTCAGTGTGTGTGTGTGTGTGTGTGTGTGTGTGTGTGTGTGTGTGTGTGTGTTGGGCCTGTGTAAAGCAGTCATCAGTCTTGGGGAAAGTCGACTCACTAGCTCACAAACCCAAAGTGCCCCCCCAAAAACATCATCTGTTGGGACCCACTGTTGCTGTTAAATAGCTACAGGCAGGGTGGTCCATTGTGTCACGTCAGTCCAGAAAGTTCTCAAGGAGATACAACCTGCTGTTGACACATTGTTTTGTTTGTATTGATTTATAGCCCCCCCCCCCCCCCCCCCCCCACCCAGCACTGTCATCATCACTCAAAATTGATGGCTGATTTCTTTTTTTTTTTGTCCGGGTATGTGCCCACACAGACACTTATTACATTGATTTTGATGGTGTAAAAGCCCTGACCAGTGTTCTCAGCCACACAGTAGTGTAACAATGTCGCCCTCTACTTTAAAACGTTTCACACTAAGATGATCTTCTTAATTGTCTCTGTGAAAGACATTTGGATGGATGTGATCAATTTATGTCAATAAATGAGTAGTAATAAAGACTTCATTTCACATAAGTTGTGTGTTTCCTGCAAATAGGTTTTTGATTAAATGTGTGCCATTTGTGGAGCTGAGGTAATCTAGCATTATGGGATAGTGAGGCAACGCAATCATGTAATGGCTTTCCATGAAGTGTTAGAAACCCAGAGGTGGCAAAAGTACTACTTGGTAGTACAAAATTTGAATTACTTTTTTAATGGCAATTCTATGCACTACTTTTTTTGGTATGTTGGCAGAACAGGAAAAAAATGTCTGCTCACACCTGACAAGCTAAAAATGCAGTATTTGCTAATTATAATTGAAACAACAATACACTGAACCTGTTCCGCCCGCCCCAGATTAGGTTTTGAACACCTGGCACTGGTGGGTTTTAAGGCTTTTATTGGCAGAAGCTTGTCTTATGATTTTTAGATGCAAATTTTTGTAGCCAACATCATCAAACAATGCTCTTAAATAAGGCCATATGTGGCCAATATCTTGCTTCGCCAAATGTGTCGCCATTGTAGTAATTGCTCCCTACTTCACATTCCTCCATGTCCCTGCTGTTGCTATTCATTCCACCTAATAAGACCCAAATATCTCAACCGCGGTGGACTTTTACCTCGTCTTTTTTTTTTAAATGTTGTCATCATTCGTGGATCTTAAAAAGGCAGAGATGTCAAAGGTACTGGTATTTATTACTTGAGTAAAAGTACTGATACTTGGGGGGGGGGGAACAACTGGTAAAAGTACTGAAGCTACTCCCTTAAGTAAAAGTGCACGCTTAAAAGAGTATTTTGACATTTTCCAACACAGAACTAAAATACATAGTGACATTTTTGTATCTCTCCAGATGATTGACACGCTTTCTCTTGGGGGCCACAATGGACAAAACAAACAAAAATAAAAAAATAATAAAAAAGCTAGTTTTGTTTCACTTATTTGCCTACTACCAAACAGGGAGGGGTTACAATTTTGTTTTAGCAGTGGGTAAATGTATGTGTTGGAATTCATGCTTTAAGGTGACAATTTACTGCCAGCGAGCCAGACTTCAACAAGCTAGCTTTCTACAAAACAAACGTGGCTCATTCATTACTGATGAAAGGTTATTCCCAGTTCGCCTCCTTGTTGTGATTGTGCCACGTGTATGCAACCGTACGCAGCACAATGTGCAGGCATCTTTGTTATTTTGGTTTCCGCAAACATGGGATACGTTCAGAAATCCAATCTGACAGCCTGCTCCATTTTCTATGAATTTAGAGACGAGCGTGTTGGCCTTTGGCACGGATACGTCAGTGCGTCCGCCATATTGGATGTGTCAGTTCTGGCTGTAAACATATCGTCCACACTCCCGGAGTGAGGCGCTCTGAATAACCGAACGTTCCGGAGTGTAAAGAGGGTGCTTGGAGTGAATTTCCGTACGCACCCCAAGATATTCTCTTTTTTTCTGCGTTCTGCTTTTTGCGTCCTGTCGTCGCTAACTTTAGGTTTTAAAACTAACCAACTCATTTTTAAAATGTAACTGGTAGAATGTACAGATATTTGTATTTACATAGTAAGGAGAAAAAGTGAAAAGTCGCCAGAGTACATTACTTCGCACCTCTATAAAAAAAAAAAAAAAAAAAAGTAACAAGTCTAATGAAGGAGTAGAAAATACAGATATCTGATTCCTAAGTACAAATGTAAAATCTGTTTAAGTACATACGTCCTACCACTATCCGTTTCTGAGGCGTTATTAGGTTTCCCACATAATTTGTAGGCAGGACACGCCCCCCTGCAACATGATTGGGTCCTGCGTCGCGGGAAGGGCAGCTACGCAGACGTAACAAGATGACCATCCCAAACGTGTCACATTTGTACGAAATAAAGACAAAGAAGTTTTGTTATGGTTCGGTTGCGGGCTAGGGTTTGGTCTTAAGGCGGTTTAGGATTAACGACGCTACACTAAGTCACATATTTTCCCGTCTGGCAGCAGTAAGGGCGTGTTCTGTAGGGATACAAGAGCCAATCATTGCAGTGGCGCGTGTCCTGGAGCCAGTAATATTGGAGCTGGTTGTGTCCTGCCTAGAAACTATGTGGGAATCATAGTAACGCGTTTCTGGGGATTTCAATAATACATTTGATTCATTACCAGCATTTCGGCAGACATAATTTCACTTTTCACTAATGAGTGACAAAACACATGACTGAATAGTGTTCCAAAAATACATCTATTTAAACCATAATTGCACCAAAAATAATGGAGGATGCGGGCATCGATCCCGCTACCTCTCGCATGCTAAGCGAGCGCTCTACCATTTGAGCTAATCCCCCTACAAGTCATCCTATTAAGTGTTTCCATAACTATACACCGATCGGGTTTAATCCTGAAAATCATTTACACTGATCATGAAATAAATGGGGGATTAGCTCAAATGGTAGAGCGCTCGCTTAGCATGCGAGAGGTAGCGGGATCGATGCCCGCATCCTCCAAAGCTTTTTGCTAGATTGAACTATGACATTAGCTTTTACATTCGTCATCTAAACATATAAACTTTGCGGTTTGCTCCAGCGCAAAACGTGTAATATACGTGCTGAGTGGAGCCATATCACAGTGGTTAGACTACTACACTACACTAACTACATAAATATTTGATGGATTAGCACCTACACGAGACCTACATTCGCAACATGCTGGTCTTTTGGTGACTTGGAGAGCTTAAAAAAAAAAAAAAGTCAGCAGCTTCTCAAGCTGGGGTGTCAAACTCAAATTCACGGTGGGCCAAAATTAAAAATTGGGACAACGTCTTGGGCCACACTCAATATTTAATGCAAAATCACTGCGATGTGCATATTTCCCTTTTCTGCAGAAATGTAGCGTTAAAGTTTATCATATGACAACAAACTTACATTTTGCTTAAACACTGAATCTGGAAAAAACAAACTTTCATATTTTAAACATGAGAAATCAAATTTGCGAAAAAAGACGTCAGTGGTATTTGTTTGTTGTTTTGTATTTAAATAGATAACATTAATTCTTCTGTCTCTCCATCTTCTATTATCTCCAAATACCTTTATGATGTAAATCTTTTTTCAAAGGCCAACAACAAAACAACCCAAAAAATAAGAATGTCCTTCAATAAAAATGCAAACTTCAAACTACAGTTCCTGCCTTGGAGTTGATAAAGGGCATTAAAAAAAAAAAAAAAAACATTAATTAAATTATCTTAATGACTCTTGCCCAGACATCTGGATTTTGGCCTGTTTTACTGCTGCTTCTCCTCTCTTCCCCCTTCCTCTTGATGATGGAGGTGAGGCTATGTTTCCTTTGGGCCCCTGCCAGACCAACAGGGGCCCGCCGAATGTCCAGGGCCCCTGGACTCTTGTACACTTTCTCCCCCTGTTCAACGCCCCTGAATGTGGCTATAACACAAAAACAACTAAATCAAATACTGTTTCTAATTTTTGAAGAAAAGTGTCGTGACCTCAGAGTCAATCTCTTACTCACTTACCCACGCCTTCCAGGAGAGAAAATAGGAGTTAAATATTGCCAACTAGAGCACGTCAATACGTGGATAACAGAATACACTTCACTTCACCCAAACGCTCTCTGTTCTTCTCAGCTGCTGATAATACAATTGCACTCGTCTCCAGCAGCGCTGTGATGATTGCTATGTAATTGTTGACGTCAACACCTACTGCGTACCTTGGTGATCGGCCAGTTGATGGAAATAGAGATTGTCACTGGCGACGTCAATGTACATACAGGTTCATTATTGAACTCCATGTGCAGTGATAAAACGGAGGCCCGCTGACGTCTAGTTGTAGTACACATCCGTACCACAAGTGGCCGCTACACGGTCACATACTGAAATGTACTTTTTTCCCCTCATTCCATAAAATGTCAAATTAACTAACAGGTTGCAAAGTTACTTACACTCTGTACTTAAACACACTATATTGCTAAACGTATTCGCTCACCTGCCATGACTCAGATATGAATTTAAGTAACATTTAATCCATAGGGTTTCATTCGACGATGCACCCTCTGCAATTATAACATCTTAAACTTTTCCGGTGACGAGTCTTCATATCGACAGGAAGCGGAGCGGCTGGAGCTGTGGTGCGGCCGACACAACCTGGAGCTGAACACGCTCAAGACTGTTGTGATGATCGTGGACTTCAGGAGGCATCGTCCGCCAGAGCTGCACCTCACGCTGTCCAGCTGCCTTGTGTCAACCGTCGAGACCTTCAAGTTCCTGGGAATTACAGTTTCTCAGGACCTGAAGTGGGTCACCAACATCAACTCCATCCTAAACAAGGCCCGGCAGAGGATGTACTTCCTGCGGCTTCTGAGGAAGCACGGCCTGCCACAAGAGCTGCTGAGGCAGTTTTACACAGCGGTCATCGAATCAGTCCTGTGTTCTTCTATCACAGTCTGGTTTGGTGCTGCTACAAAAAAGGACAAACTCCGACTGCAACGGACAATCAAAACTGCTGAAAGGATTGTCGGTACCCCCCTACCCACCATTGAGGACTTGCACGCTGCCAGAACTAAGACAAGAGCGTGCAAAATCCTCTCGGACCCTCCGCATTCCGGCTCCTTCCCTCAGGTAGGCGCTACCGATCAATGCAAACTAGAACTTTTTTTTGTCTTGGGTTTGTTGTCACATTTCTGTGGGGCCAATTATGTATTACTCGTGCAATCACTGTAGTAGTCTCGCCACGCTGTACCATTTGCATATCTGTTGTCGACCAATACTGGCCACTCATGCCAGAGTAGCATCTGCTCCACTTGCACACTGACTGAGGAGTATCTGCAACATTTGCACAATCAACATTGTCCCAGATTATCGTACTACTCATCACTTTAAACTGCGTACATTCCTTGAAGTCTCTGCGCCCTTTGCACAACGGTCACCGCACCGGACTATTGCGAGTCAATTAGTCATTCAAACTGCTCTAAGTGCTAGAGGACTCTGCATCTTTTTGCACCATTGTAAAAAAAATAAAAATAAAAATCTAAAAAATAAATAAATTATAAATTGTACCGGCATTACCAGATTACTAACAACCTTTTATTGGTCAGCGACTGCTTTTGTCAATGTCTTTATGTCTCCAAAGTGTTCTCTGTCAATTGACTGTCTGTTGTCGCACTAGAGCGGCTCCAACTACCGGAGACAAATTCCTTGTGTGTTTTTTGGACATACTTGGCAAAATAAAGATGATTCTGATTCTGATTCTGATTCTGGAAAGGCTTGCCACAAGGCTTATGAATGTGTTTATGGGAATGTATGAACATTTTTCCAGAAGAACATTTGTGAGGTCACACACCGATGTTGGACGAGAAGGCCTGGCTCTCACTCTCCGCTCTAATTCGTCCAAAAGTGTTGAGGTCAGGATTGCGCAGGCCGGTCAAGTTCACCCACATCAGACTCTCTCATCTGTGTCTTTATGGACCTTGATTAGTGCACTGATTCACAGTCATGTTAGAACAGGAAGTGGCCATTTCCAAAATGTCCAAAATATTAGCCCTTGAGCTCCGGTGAAAGGAACTCCGAATGTTTCAGCATACCAAGAGATTTTGGACAGACAAACAGCTCGGGGATTACCCCTTCCTGTTCCAACATGTCTTTCCACCAGTTCACCAAGCAAGCGAAATAAAGACATGGATGAGAGAATTTGGTATGGATGAACTTGACTGGTCTGCATAGTTCAGTCCTGCGCTCAATCCGATAAAACACCTCGGGGTTGATTTTGAGTGGACAGTGACCCAGGCCTTCTCGTCCAACATCAGTGTGTGACCTCACTAATATGCTCCTGGACGAATGGGCAAAAATTCCCATAAACGTACTCCTAAACCTTTGTTGAAAGCCTTCCCACAAGCGTTGAAGCTGTTATAGCTGCAAAGGGTAGACCAACATCATATTAAGCCAAATGGATTTTGAATGGGGCGCCACGGTGGACGACTGGTTAGCACATCTGCCTCACAGTTCTGAGGACCGGCTTTCAAATCCGCCTGTGTGGAGTTTGCATGTTCTCCCCGTGCCTGCGTGGGTTTTCTCCGGGCACTCCGGTCTCTTCCCACACCCCAAAAACATGCACGGTAGGTTCATTGAAGACTCTGAATTGCCCGTAGGTGTGAATGTGTATGCGAATGGTTCTTTGTTAATATGTGCCCTGCGATTGGCTGGCGACCAGTTCAGGGTGTACCCCACCTCTCGCCCGAAGATAGCTGGGATGGGCTCCAGCATGCCTCGAGATCAGCGGGAGGCATAAATCCCTTATTATTATTACTACACTGATTTTATTCCAGCCGCTGATGGTGTAGTGGTACACTCGCCTGACTTTGATGCAGGCAGCATGGGTTCAGTTCTCACTCAGTGAAGGTGTGAATGTGAGTGTCCGTGTCTATATGTGCACTGCGACTGACTGGCGACCACCTCAGGGTGTAGTCCGCCTTTCGCCCGAAGTCAGGATAGCTGGGATAGGCTTCAGCGCCCTGCGACTCTCACCAGGATAAGCGGTGTTGAAAATGGATGGATGATTTTAATCCCCAAACTCAAATCAGCTTAGCGCAACTTTATTTTTATAGAGCACTTCAAAAACAACCACAGCTCCATACAAACTGCTGTACATTATATAAGAATACAAGATAAAACACATTTAATCATAGGGGCATATAGATTAATAGCAATGTTAAAACAATAAAAACAATACAACACTAAAACAGTGCAGAAATCTCATGCTGAGTTGAAAGCCAAATCGTAAAAATGGGTTTTAAGCGGAGCTATAAAAATGGACAGTGAAGGGGCTTGCCTAATATTTAGGGAGAGGTTATTCCACAGAGATGGACCGGCAATGAAAAAAACGTTTCGTCCTCGGCACCTCCAGGAGCCTGTGGTCAGCTGACAGGAGTGTAAGGGTGGAGCGCCTGAGAGAAGTAAGGCGGGGTGAGACCATTTAAAGATTTAAAAACAAATACAATTATCTTAAAATGGACTCAGTGCCAGTGCTCAGAAAGCCAGCGGATTACAGTTACATGCTCCCTCCTACGGGCTCCAGTTAGGAGGCGAGCAGCGGCATTCTGAGCCAACTGGAGACGTTTGAGGGAGAACTGGCTGACTCCAAAATAAAGTGCATTACAGTAATCCATTAAAATCACATTTTCACTCTTTTGTGTATGTTGTGCTGCATGCAGCTCTGGAAATCAATTAGGAGACCACAGCAAAACTATCTCACTTTTTGCTATTCATAAGTGCAGTAAATGTTTGAGTAAAATGAGCATTTTTATTTCATTCTGTGTGACAGCATAACTCCCAAATCCCAAATACGGTTGTGTTATTTAGAGCACTTATTTGCAGAAAATGAAAATTGGTCAAAATACCTAAAAAGGTCAATTGCAGGGGTCACCAACCTTTTTTTTTTTTTTTTTTTTTTTTTTTTTTTTAAAGTGAGAGCTCCCTCTTGGGTCCTGATTAATGCGAAGGACAGTTTTGATGTTGACTTCTGAAAATACACATTTTCTCAAATTGACCTTTAATTTGATGCTACTATTCACCTTTCACTTTATTTCTGTTCATCTCTGAACGTCTTTACATTTTCAAATGATCACTTCTACAGCATTCTTAGGAAATCACAATGTCCCATCAAGCTACTGAAATGGCACCATGTTGGTGACCCCTGGCCCAGTGTTTTTTTTTTGGTCCCTCATCCATTTGTTTGATTTTATTCTGACCTGAGATTTCAAGCCTTGCGACATGCCTCGTGTGTTTTTCGGGCTGACACAAGTAAACACAAGATGTAAAGGATTTCGGAATAAAATAGTAATTACATGACAACACATCATCAAGAAAAGGAGTATACACAGATGTTACACAATAGTGCAGCCACCCCACATTACTTGTTTGCGTACAAAAAAAGATTTTTCCAAATATGTTGTGTTTACTGACATCCAGCCAACATGCAAACTCGGATGTGTCCGAGCTGGAAAGTAAAGAAAACATCCACGTTGATTCTCTTGAGTTAAGGTTTCAACCTGCAGCTCCACACAAAGCGTCTCAGTGTTTCAAGCTGCCTAAGGAATGGGATAAGTCCAAGGCCGCATAATCCACAAGATTTTATGTCCACTGGTATTTTTTGCGTGTGGGCAAATCCAGCAGGTAGAGCGGCTCAAATACGTGCATGGACACATGAGCATTGATGCACTGCGTGTCTGGTTTGTTTGCAGGCTGTCTGCATGCAGGCAGGGAGCCTGAGGGCGGTTGGGGTGGTCTGGGCGCTGGTTTCGTGTGTATGTGTGTGTAGTTTTGAACAGGGCAACGCTGTTTGCAGCGCGGCGCGGCCTGCGGTACACCCACAGGAAATCTCATGTTGCTGCCAGCCACTCAAAGTAAACACATCTGTACGCACCGAGCGGCCACCTTGGCTCCACGCAATCATTTATATATGTGCGCATTCACAAATACTTGTGAAAGGAGTCATGCTCAACTCATTTTGATCCCTTTAGCCTCTGGAGAGTCCAAATGTGGATTTTCAAAGCTGCAAAAGACAGTTGTATTGTTTTAAAATCCCTCCTGTCGTTTGGCTCGGAACGAATGATGAAGAAAATGCAGTACTTATGTTAGAATAAGAATAAAGAGAGTAAAGCCCTCTCAGAAGAACGTTTTAAGAAAAAGGAAAAAGATGCAATGTTGTGACAACAAAGTGGAAACAGATTAAGTTTACTATGAAGAAGCTACAGTGTTGCGTATTATGATGATGATGATGACGACAATTCTAATGATTATGACTATGATTGTTATTATTGGTTTTATTCAATGTAGTTATAGTTTAGCATCATTGTACAAGAAAACAGTCCCTTTTTTCAAGGAAAATGCCATATATTTATGTTATGCAATAATATCGTCAGATATTTGTATTTCGAAACAAATTTTCCCCCATCGGAAATATTGGTAATTGAAATAAAAACGGACTTGCGTGTCCCAGAGCAATGTCGGTGGTGTGAATGTTTATGTCTATTTTTTCCTGCAAGTTATACTCTACGAGTCTCCGGTGTGATGAGTTGTTGTCGCTTTTTTCTCTCCTCTGCGTGTTTTTGGCCGTTCCTGTTGACTATCCTTGTCCTTTCTCTGCTGTGTGGGGCCTGAAGGTGCCAAGCGTAGTGATTGTGACTTCTACGTTTTGTTTTCCACCGATGGGCACTGGTGCATAAACAACGATGAAGCACAAATTCTGCCTAGTAACAGGTGACCACAGAAATTCTGTTTATGGGTTGATTTGTTACAGTTGCATATTTTAGTGCAGTGTGCGCTTTGTTGGGTTTTTCAGCGGTGTTGTTGCTGTTTGAGTCGGGTTATACTGCATCATTCTCTTGCATTTCGGTTTGTGATAGTGGTCACGTAATGTCCGCGGTCGGTTGACATGCTCAAAAGTACCTCACGGAGCAGTTTATTGAAATACAGAGCCCCAAATACCTGCGCATTTACACATCTGCGGTTATTTGTCTGTTTACACTGCGGCTGCAATATGCTCACCATGTGTTTGGCTTGCCTCCCTCACTGCAGTCAACCAACGAAGGCCTTCTCTCACTGAGTGGACAGTCAGCGATGGAAGAAATATAGCATTCGTGCGCCCCTCTGCTAATTGTGTCCCACTTGTGCAACCCGACGTTCTACTTCTCTCCGCGCGGGCATCACGAAGCCTGGGAATTAGAGCATCTATTTGCCTAAGCTTATGGATTTCCATTAGCGTGACCTTGGAACATTAAATCTCGATGGTATTTAATCCTCAGCAAAGCGCATGACTGCCGTGATCAATCTAGAAATCCAATGAACCTTTCACCCCTCAGGTCCTCTTGCAATCAAACACATTTTCTTATACTGTATATTATAAACAGTTGTCAGTTAAATCATTACAATTTCTTTGAGGTTGTATTTGCGTTTACGGGTCAGAGCAACTGTTCTCGCAGGCCATTGTGTGGTCCGCGGGTCGGAGGTTTCCCCACCCCTGCTCTAACTGTTAGCTGAGTGCAAGTTTATAGAACCACTACTCAGAGAAGTAGAATTTGTCGAGTTGAGTTATTTTTCCAACATATGTAAGGCAAACAGCCCCATTAGTTCTCATCAAGGGAGACAGCGACAAACAAGCCACAGGGTCACAGATCATTAAACGCAGACACGCCTCACCTCAGAAGCGCCTGTTCCACTTTCTTGAACTTCAGCGTTCACGTGTGGAAAGAACAAATGGCACAAAAAGCATGATGAATGCAATATTTTTTATATATATTTCTTCAGCAGAATTGCAACAACAAAGAGCATTGCAGTACAACAACACAAACACACACGATGCTGCTGGATGAAGCAATGAGTTATTCCCTTTTTCCCATTTAATTTAATGTGGTGCCTTCATTTGTCAGTCTGACCAGTGCACCATGTTTGAAAGCTTTAAAAAATAAGAGAAATCAGACAAATAAATACTGTACAACACCACAGATGTCAAACTAGATTCAGAAACCGCAAAAAGATCATGCGTTTGTCCATATTAACATTTGATTGGGCCATCGACACATCACCTGTCAATCAATACATCTTTTGCATTTCTACATACAGCACATATACCTCAAATAAAGTGCCTTCCATTCAAATCAGTCCAGTTCCTGAAGAAAAACAAAAAACAAAAAGAGGATTTGGAGCCAGCATCCATAGAAGTATGATCAGATAGAAAGGACCATTCATCACTATTTCATTGAACTATTGAGTGTGTATGTATATGTATATATATATATATATATATATATATATATATATATATATGAGAGAGAGAGAGAGCGATAGAGCAGGAATGGGAATATCGAGAGAGATAGAGCAGGAACGGGAATATCCTTTGTCTGATCACCACAATTGAGCACACATCCAAACAAAAAGCATCATTTGTTCATCACTTCTGGTCTGGATGACCCACACCTGATACCGCCCGTTTCGTACCAGACCCAATTGTCGAGGTAAATGGATGACATTTTTTCAAGGCATTTACTTTTGGAGTCCCCCTGAGAACTTGGTAGAGACACAAACACCATGGAAGCATAGACGCTTCTTTTCATATGCCTGCAATATAGAGACGAAGGAGGTTGGATGTACACAGACACCAAACAGCTTTTCAACTATTTGGCACCCGCCATCTTTTCCCCCTGGCTATGAAAATGGATCCCTGTGACAAATTGGTTGAATTCAGAATTTATTTCACCATTTTCACAAGCACAGCTGTGAACGTAGCATTCATCTCCTGATTCAAAGTGATTTAAAAATGAGACTATGGGCTCTATTTTCGTGAATGGCATAAATCCTGCGCGGCACGTGGCCTAACTGTGCGGAGTCACTTTAAACCCAGAGTTGGTCATTTCGTGGACCAGCGCAGCCCGGCGGATTTGCTGCGCTGACGTTGGCGCTGCTGTGGGCGTGATCACAGCACACTTCAATCCTGTCCTATCAGAGCAGCTCATCTCATTCCCTTTAAACGGGGAGCGCCAGAAGCGCACTGACAGTTTTTGACATGGCAGAAGAGGAAACAGATTTTCTCGAGTCCAGGTGGTCGACGCACACAACGCTGGGGAACACAATTTTTGTTGAGTTAGGTCTGACAGCTGCTTTTAACTCATTTTTGGGTGCGGAATCCAAAACTGATCTCATTTTTTTCTCTATCACATCAAGTTTTTGAAGTAGAGATGCCCGTTTTCTTAAAAAAGATGAAAAATACTGTACTTCACAGATATGCGCTTGTTTTATAAAACTTTTCAAATATTGACATACAATGAAATATGAAAGAAAGGCATGACTGCAGTGTTTATTTAACGCTATTGTGTTTTACAAAGGATATGGCACAAATCCTCTTAATTCCTACTATGCTAGCTTTCTGTTTGCAGATATTGATAGTACTGACCTATTGGGAGCTGCACGCACCTCTCACCGCACCGACTCAATTGTGACTGCACAAACAAGTTGCCACGTAGCTGTAGACGAGTCCAATCGTAATCAGCTGGCAAGTCTTACTACAGCTAATCAGTGGAATTTTGCTCATCTGGTGGGTAAGAGTGACGTGCGAGAAAAAAAACTGACTGCAATTCTGGAATCAGCATGCCAATTTTAGTTTCAATCAGCATAAAAATCTAACAATAATTTTTTTTTTTCCAAATTGTTCCCCAGTGTTACGTTTATACGGAACTGCAAGATCTCCACAAGCGAAAGATGTGAATTTTGGGCCCCCCGGGTCAGTGGGATGATTTAAAAAATATAATGATGATAGTCATAATACGTTCAATGAATTTATTTCTACAATGATTCAGAGAGTTTGATGCCTGCTGTTCACATATTTATGAATGGATTACATCTGTCATGCAACAGAAATGTCCGCGAAGCTCAGAATCTGTCTGCCTCTGCCCTGATCAAATTCACCAAAATCGCATTGTACCAGCGGTCTACCTGCTTTCTGCCACCAAATTGTCCCTCTGCCGTGCGCAAGCCCGAGGACCCTCACTGCGGCGCAAAGTCCAGCTCTTTGCGGACCGTTCTGCCAAATTGGCAAACACACGCAGCGAGCCTTGCACAGATATGCCACAGTTTTTGCACTCCGCCGTCTACGAAAATAGAGCCCTTTCCTGTATGCCTAATATACTGTATATTTAATTTAAGTGTGTAGCAGCATCATTGTGAGTATAACCAGCCTGTACGTCTACATTCCCTTGTGCCAAAACGAAACGGAGCACAATCAGGTTCTTGTAGTCCTTTTTAGACACCACGAAAGACACTAGCAGGTACAAAACCGAATACAAGGAGCTCCAATTTTGTGTTTTCTGTCATTTGTGCCAGTGACTTCCTTCACTGGAGCCTGGTTGGTGTGAGGAGATTGGGGAAGGTTTTCTCTTGGTAATGCATGATAAATGGCTGCCGCATGCTTGAGACAAATTGTACATGACTTTTAAAAGGTAGGCCGTCAGTACTCCCTGGCCTCCTCCAGTTCATTCATGAACACGTCTTCATGAGGGTTGTCCGGACACTCCAGGCCGTTGTTGGGCGGTCGCACGGCGTGGAAGCGGCTCCAGTCCCCCTTGCACAGGATCCAGGGCAGCACGTCCACTTTGAAGTGCAGCTCTGGCGAGAACTCGGTGCTGATCAAGTCGGGCATGCCGGCGCCTTTCCCCCTCGTGATGAGCCGCCCGCGGTCGTCGTAGCAACAGTGCTGCGCCGCCAGCGTGGACGAGTCGCCGGAGAGCGCCGAGCGGATGCAGCCGCGGGCCGACGGCTTGTAGATGTCGAGGCGCTCCTTGGGGCCGCTGGCGTCGCGCCATCGGAACGTCTGCCCGTGAGAGTCGTCGTAGACGCTGACCACCGTGTACGCCACCGCGGAGGGGAAGGAGCAAGGGCAGCTGGGCAGCTCCAAGAACACCTGGCGCAGGTACCGCTGGAGAAAGTCGCTCTTGCAGTTCAGCCACTTTTCACAGCTGTCCACATCTGGAACAAAGATGACACCAGCTGATGACCGCGTGCAGACTTGACTACTGTGTTAGCGTTGGCTAGTGATAGACTACGGCACATTGTGACTTTAGTACAAGTTGCCGTTGCGTCATACACTGAGGGCTCCCTGTGCTTCCCACTGTATTTCCCCAAAGAGTGGCATCTGCGCCAACAGATGCGTCACTCACTTGCAACAAATGAAAGCAAAGCAAACTTGGCCTCTCGATAGCGGAAGACTATCTATGTTGCAATGTATTTTGTTTTTGTTCAAAAATAAAAGATGAGTTAATATTATAATAGAATGTTTTTGTATGGATATCAAAATAGATGCCTGGTAATGTGAAGTTAATCAATACATATTCAATGGCCACTATATGAGGAAATAATAATTGTTAAGCGGTAGGAGTAGCATCTGTAAGGACGTGGGCTTTGGAACCAGAGGTTCAAGGTTCAAGTCCCACTGCAGACAAAAAATGTCAACCGGCTAGTCTGTTTCCTGACGACTGTTGAGGTGTCCTTGAGCAAGGCCAGGCAAGGCGCCCCTACCTCACCTGGCGCTGTTTTGCGCGCCCCTTTCATTCTGGCATCTTTCCTCGCCTGCATGCGTGTGATCTGGTTCTTTGTGTGATGTGCAACACAAAACATACCGCAGAGTGTAGGTTGAATTTCCCCTTGAGGAAAAAAATAAAATTAAATGATAAACTGACCTGTTCCAAATGGCTCTGTGCCATTTTCTATGTCGAAAGGGAAAGGCTCTACCACAGTGTTGACTTCACCTGTGAGGAGAATATTGGTTGGAGATGAACATGCTGAAATGACACCAAGTCCCTTTTTTTTTTTGGCGGTTGTGTCAACTCACCAGGACAAGGCTCCAGGTCACACTTCGAGGCTTCTGTCAGAGTACAAGAGTAGCCACATGACTTTGTCCTCTTCCTCTCACCAGGCCCACAGGTGACCGAACAAGGAGACCACGGAGTCCACTCGTCATCCTCCTTCTCTGCGGGAGTCACAAAACACAGTCAGACAAGTCTTTTCTTCAACTGCATTTGAGGGTTGCGCTACAATATAATTGACATGTTGACAGAGCTTATGCGAAGCTGAGAGCAGCTTGGCAGTGAAAAACAACAATCTTCAAAGGATTTATGGGGATCATGAATCCAAACATTTTAGAATTTTGCGTTGCCGCGGACTCAACATGCACTTGAGCGCTTGAAGCCAGAAAATGTTCAAAGTTTCCAGGCTGTGTCATTCCATAGAAGTGACCATTTTCTCTTGATCTAACCTTTCCCATACTGAGCCAAATTCTTTTTGAGAGGCCTGAATTAGAGAGAGAAGCTCTGCTGCGGCTCTCCACGTCTGCACCACGTTTTCTTGTGGCGTTAATAACACTGAAAACAAGCCACTCTTGATTAAAGGCGAAGCGGGTGCAGAAATACCAGCTTGGGTGTAGCACGCATCCAATTTGACTTTGTGGGCGTTGCCACCTCGCCATGTGGCCGTACGGGAATGAGGTCTCATGAGCGAGCGTCTTAATTACAGAAGAAGCTATGGCAGACAGCCTTGATTTATATGCACAAGTCTTTAGAAGTGACCACTTAATGGGTATTGTTGCCTCGCGTCCATGTGTCGTCACAGCGCGGGAGATGTTTACAGGCAAAATCTGTTTTTTGGGTACCTTCCCCAGCGTGATGCCAACAACAATTTCAAAAATGTCCCCGTTATTTGTGAATTATGCTCTGCCGAGTCCATCAAATGGGTTACTTCTTTTAACCGTATACAGTACACCGTTTTCCTCTGATAACACTCAAGTATGTGTGCAAGCTGACACCACATTTTCAGATCAGGCAAAACAGAAGGGGAAAGATAGCTGTTGAAGTTATGTGGAACCCGGAAAGCCCCCTCCCCTTAGAAATTCTTGAGCTGGCTCAAAAGGCTGAGCGGCGGAGGGCTGCGAGGGCCGTTCGGATGCTGGGGGAGCCCGTGGGGACCCGGGGAAGGATGAAAGGGCCATCGGAATGGCCCCTGTCAGTCTGCGTTCCCAATGTGCCCTCTAATTGTCCACAAGCAGAGGGCTGTTTTGTCTCGGAGAACAGTGGCCGCCTCACGCTGCCATTAGCGAGCGCATCGGAGCCATCTTCAAAAGGCGACCATCGCGACCAGTGTCCACTTCAAAGTGGCCAGAACCCGCAATGTTCGGATGGTCGAGTGCTCCTCCTGCCTCGCACGCCGACATTGTTTGCTGCTCTGGGACCGTTTGTCGCGCAGCATTCCGAAAACCCCTTTGTTGCGCTACATTGCTTGGCCATTCCCATTATCCCTTCCTCTTAGTCCAAGTCCAAATTCCTAAATATCGCCCTCACGTTTGAGATGAAGTCTTATCAAGAAAGCGGGCAATGGCAAAACTTACCATAGTAGGTCTGTATAGGATCCCAGCCTTCGTTCCAGTAACTACCCCAATCCCCACCCACTCCGCTGAGCGAGGGCTCCTCGCTGCCGTAGAGAGAATAATCGTCCTCCTCTTCCTCGCTGGTTTCTTCTACGGTTGAGCGGCTGTCGCCGTCCTCGCCGGAGTCGGTGTAACTCCAGAAAAGCGGCCAGAAAAGCTTCTTTCCTCCCAGCCAATCTACTGAGGAAGAGGGAGAGGAGGAAGAGGATGGTATCCAGTCGCTGTCCTTGGCCAGGTCCATCTCGACCTCCATCTGAGGGTCATCCACCACCTCGATGGTGACCTGAATTGAGACGGCATATGAACTGTCAGAACCCTCATCAGAATCGTCATGAAAATCTAGCTGAATAATGAACCTCTCATTCTAAGTGCTCAAACATTTGCACACATACCAGTGCAATGACGAGTCTCTCAACATGGGTTTCGCTCATTCTATACCATTTCTTTCCCCCCCATTTGGTGCAAATGATTTTGGCATGTCTCACACACTCCTCCGCTAACTACAGTGCGTCTAATAACTGGTTAAATGATACTGAATCAAAATCATTTGACATGGTTTTATTGTCCATAAGGTATTTGTCATTTTTGCTCATCTATCGTCTATTTTCATAATCATATGATATAATGACAATATAATGCACAATAATAATGATGATGAATTATGAGGATTTAAGAAACCCTCTGATGTTTTCAGGGACATTGCGACCAGCCAATCTGCTATACGCAGAACGTCACGTGACCAAAACCCGGTTAGCGGATTTCTGCGTCAGTTAAATACATGTCCTGTATATCATTATATGATATGAGATACGTAAACCCAAATGAAGCCTAAACAGCAAATATTTTCATTTTGGGTCGCTCCAGAAGATATCTTATGCAAAGCAAAAGACATCGTAGACCGTTTAAAATTGCTACGGGTGCTTTGTCCTGGTCTCCTGCTCGAGGGCGCCGCCGTTTACCCGAACTGAGAGGAAGCGCTTCGACCGGTTTTGTCAAATGCGGACGTTCCTTGTGCATATAACCCCTATCGAGGTTGAAACGGTGGTTAGTTGAAAAAAATATATCTATGTTTACACTGATGTTTCATAATTTCCATCCTATAGGTCTAATTAGATGTTGTCAAGCATAAACATGTCAACTCTGTCATCGTGAAACGTCAATTGATATGAAAAACCTTTCATACGTTTGAAATGTATTTGTTAAACAGTACACAGGCAGCTTGCTAACTGAATCGTGCTGTGAAGTGAAGGTCCACCATATCGAGTCGTATATAATGCACAGTATATGCATGACATCTTGGCCTGAAAGCTGGAATGAGGGCATTGCAGGAGTAGGCCACTAGGGGCACCCGTGTCAATAGCGTCAATTCCGAACGTTCTCACTGAAGTCGTAGTCTGCGGTCTCTCATCGTTTGCTTCACTTGTTGCCAGTGTATTCATATAGACTTCGAACTACCCACGGCGTTGCGATCTTCAATTTGCTTTCCGAAAAGTTCAAGTGCATCGTTGACTTCGCTCAGCTTGAGCTCTTACGATGCCGTCACAAGAAACGAAGCGTCTCATGACACCGCTGACGACGATATCGTCAGGCATCCCCTCTCCTCGGATGTGCACGAGCCAGCCAGACGTGAGCATTTAAGCACTCCAAAACCCTCTCGAGGGGACAATGTGAGCATTTGTTCCAAGCAACGACTCCTCATTACCTCTGTGAGTCATCATATATGCTACAGTGCGGCTGTAAAGACTCAGGGGGAAGTAACTTATTGGTACGCATTATTTTACAGTCTCGGATGAAACAGGACGGATGGGATTTGTGCTACTTCGTAAGGTACAAGGTAAGGTATAGGTTTGAGCGTTCATCGTGCTCGAATTGTCACAAGGCAAATTTGGCAAGCATTCGTCACTAGAGCTCACTTAAGAATGGACTTGAATGTATTGGGTCGATGAAAAGATTCGTATTCATCTGAATTGAGTGGGTATACCGCGTATACAAATATATTTTCCCAGCAGGCCATTGTGCAGTAATGTGCCACACTCACCTGTATGTTGGGGTTCTGAGAGTTCAAATCAGCGTTAGCCAGGTCTGGGAAGTTCTTCAAATCCAGGATGAAGGGCTCAGTCTCCTCCTCGGGTTCTGGCTGAGGAAGTACCCCAACAGAGCGGTGCTGAGGGTGGGGCCACTTTCTCTGATGGCTGTGGGGCTCCGGCACACTCTGCACCTGGTTCTGCTTCTCCGAGGCGTCGGGGTCATACTGGATGCCTCCGCTGTGAACTGGGTGGGCGTCGCCCTGATAGCAAACGAGCACATTGGGAAAGTGTTGGCTGCGCGTCTGCGTCAAACGTCTGAACAGCAGCGGTTTCAATAAGGAGTCATTTCAAGTGGGGGTGCAACCTCCAACTTTCATTAGACTTGTTAAATATCTAAATATTGACCTTTTGTTGGCCCTTAGGCGCCATGATAATGTGTTCAGGATTTTCAACCAGTGGTGTGGGGTTGGGGGGCTCCAAACAGGTTTAGGTGGGCATTAAAACAGTCTCCCCCTCCCAGATGAATGTATTTCGATTGGGCATAAAGTCCATCACCTCAGCCTGTCGATGAATGCGTTTCTATCGGGGAAAACGACCGCCAGCACCCGCCCCTGTCGGAAAATGTATTTTGAGTGGAAAACTCTCGTCAGCAACCACCATCAACCCCCTCTCGGGCAACGCCACCGTTTTCGACGCTACAATAAGTATGCGATTCAGTATTCCAGATCATTTCTTTTTCAGAAGATATGTGAAAAATGTCTCGTGCTTTGCAGATTGTTCACAAGAGACCCTGAGGCATCCGGCTCACCGGCCAAGTGACTAACCGGCTTCGTGTATTTCATTCTCTTTTTTTTCCCCACAACAGTCATGGCATCCAGGCCTTGGACAAAGAGGGGTCTGTGCCAGAAAGATCCTCTTTTAGCTTTAATGAGAGGGCCTGGGAGGCGTGAGACCCCTGCGCTTGTGTATGTGCCTGGAGCTAGGCCCACTACGTCCACCGCTTATTTTAACCTTACTGGAAGAATGAGAGGACGAGAATAGAATCGACGTAAATAACAATGGCAATATCACATTGACTAATTTGGGCTGTACTGAAAAGCGCTGTACTGTACATTTGTCACTCAAGTCTCATGATCCTTTCTCCTCCATCTACTAACGTCTGTGTCATTGTGAAGCGAATAAACTGACCTTAACATACGAGGGGACCGGAATTTGAAGGTTGTACCAGTTTGTGGCCTACATAGGCCAGCGGCAGTTGAGGAGGGGGCTACAAGAGGAAATGCTGGCGTTAATGACCAAACGGCTGATGATTTACAGTTACGGCAGCTAGAACAGGGTCTTTCTACTCGATGCCTGTGACTGTCCCATAAAGAAGTTATGCGGAGGGTCAAACGCAAGCACGTGAATACAAAAAGGCCGTTTAGTGAAGAAGCTTGCCAAGCACGATGAAGGACACATGAACATGCCGCAAATACAGGCACCGACGTTGACGCTACAGTGAAAGTGGCTCACGCGCAGTACAATTCAAAACTCGTAACAAACGCCAATTGTTCTACTCCTCGCTTCGAGTAATCCCGTGGACAAACCGTGTCTTCGCAAATAGCGGCTTCCACTCCAATTGACATCGCCGCCATAATCGCAGAATGCAGCTCTCTCCAACATAAACGCCTCAGAAAAATAAACAACAGTGGTGCGGCTTAATAGCTGTAATTACGGATACTAATCGCCACGTTTCCACGAGGCGCTACAGTTCAAGTGGTACACTAAACCCTGATCTGGTTAGCATTTCCACTCCGAATGTGTAGGCAGGGCCCTGATAGCTTCATGACCTCCATAAAAAGCAGTTATGGGGGTTAGTTGCAGGACAGCGTGTCACCCGTCTTTGAACTCAACTATGAATGAACTATTCCATCTTCTCACGGCGCGTGTCCGGAATTGATTCAGGAAGAGGGTATCAAAACTAACTTGTTGGCACATGCTGAGGAAAATGAAGCGGAGTTACTGTATCCCAGTGAAGAGGCGAAGGCGAGAGGAAAACAGTTTTGATCAAAATTACCAAAGGTTTGAATGCTTTTGACACCAAATGTGTGGAAGCGTCAACAGCAGGCGCCAGACGCTCTTGCCAGTAGCAGTAGTACTGCAGTCAGTGTCAGCCGTTGAGAATGCAGGACAGATGTGACGAACGACACGAGTCACGCGTTTCGGGACGGAGACGTAGTCAAGCGGTCGAAAAGAGAAACAATATCAAATGCTGATTTATGTTCTTCTGAATTACAGTTAGATGACTCCTCAAGAAGGATTTTAAGGACTACGTGGGTCAGGAAATGTGAATCTTCTCAAATTCACACTTTAATTGATGACGAACATTAATAGTACTGCTGTAGAGAAGCCCGACGTCTCAATCCGCCCTCCGTCATAACCCGACGCCGCTTTAGATTTCCTCGCATTCTCTAGTGTCCTCAAGTAGCACGTGAAGTCAGAGGGCTCGGTGAAGAAAAAAAAAGGGCATTCTTCTTTCGACAAGTTCAACCATCATGAGAACTGGGATGAAAAGGAGCTAATCAATTGATTAATAAAGCACGTGACAAATACAATAAGCGTCTACGAGGTCTTACGGCCGTGCAGCAAGTACAAACTTCAACAGACGTACAGCTCTGCTCAGCCAGGTGCGTCTATTGATAGGAACCAAGAATAAGAGGACCCGTGCGAGGCGCTTATACACATTCCGTTCCCATTGTAAACAGGGAGGCAAGAATTCTTTGCGAACCAATCAGCTGACAGCAGTACGTGTCGCTCCATCCTTCCACAAGTATATGTACGAAACAAGGTCTCCTGGTACTCTTCAAAAGGAGTCAATAAATCCCCCTGGCCACTATTGGAGGAAACGCAGTCCTTTACTTTCCGGTTATTAACATCGCATCACTGTCAAACGTGCGCACTCACACCCATCTTATATTCACTCATGTGCCCTTCCACCGACACAGTCGCATGGGAGTTCACATCTTCATCTTGCTCATCTCCTCCTGCTACACATCTGGATCCTGTGTTCTTCTGCATTGTATATCATCCTCTTGCTCCCCCTCATCTTCTGTGATCCCGCTCTCCTCCTCCTCCTCCTCCTCCTCCGTTCTGATCAAAGGCTGACGGCATGCGGTGTGTTTAACAGCAGCGCCGTATGGACGCAGTCGGGGAACTTTGCCAGGCCTCAAGACAGCGTTCCCCCTCCCAAAAACCTTGTTAAGAGATTCAAGCAATACTACTCACACTCTGTACTTAAGTCGAAGTACAGATACTTGTGTAAAACTAGACTGGACCACAAAAAATAAAGGGGAAAAAAAATATACACCTTACCTGTATGCCTGTTGAGATTACACAGAATTTTTGGAATTAAATCAATTGCAACTCCTTCCGGTGTGTGCAGCAGTACATTTCAGTCATGCGAACAAACGAAGAAGAGTTTTACTCAGCTTCGGTGACTCAGTAGCCTGCAGTGATATTGGGCATTTTTTTTGCAGTAGATAAACAATCCACGCCTGTCAGTATTGTTATATTGTCTGTCTATACGTGTTGCTGCACCAAATAGCCATTGCTTAATGCGTTATCGCCATATAGACACTATTTGTTAGCCCATGTTTCCCATTATGTGCTAGCATTATGCTAGTGGACTTAAAGGCAAAGTTATTTCCTTGTTTTACTGTATATACAGTACACAACCCTTAATTCTCTTTGTTTATGTTTAGTTTGACAGTCAACTAAGTGGAAGTGGCCTTCAACAGCTTGAAGCCTCTTTTGGGAAGATTTATTCTGCTTATTATTGTCGGTTTATCCCTGCTTATTCAAGAAATTTTGGTTTAGAAAAAAATGTTTCTTTTTTTTTTTCAGTGTAATTGTAATGGGCATCGGTTACCCGCGGACTTTCACTATTCGCCATCCAGCCCGGTCCTCTGCAAAATAGTGAAGCTGACTTTAGTGAGTTATGCTAGAAAGAAAGAAAATACTCTAGTAAAGTACAAATACCTGAAAAATCTACAGTAACAAAGTATTTGTGCGCCATTACTTCCCACTGTTGGAGTCTGGCTTTGTGTGAAGTTCATAGAAATGTATATGACGACGCACTCGTGTCTGAGGAAGGAAGTGCAGAGACGGGACGAGCCCAGCAAATGTTGAGGTGAGGGATAAAGTTGAAACTTTGAGGGGTGTGGTGAAGGAGCGCAGGGAGGCAGCTCTGATTCATGTGCATGCGCATATCAAAGGCCTCTGTACTCGGCTCTTTCCAAACCATTACGGAAGAACAATAAACTATTGCCCCCCTTTGATCGCCATCTTTTGCAAAAGGGCAAAAAGTGAAAACAAATGGATGGCAGAATCGGGGCGAGGTTGTAGAGGTCAGGATGGGAAAACAGACAGGGCCAAGAGATCTCAATATTCAACTCCACATGCCTCCTCTTGTGTTATGTGTGTGTTTTTTTTTTTTTTTTTGGGGGGGGGGGGGGGGGTGTAGGACCCCAAAACAGGAAATTCCACATTAACACAAAAAAGGCCAATGTAAACAATCTGAAGAATGACACTTGACCCAAGCTGCAGTGCGACAGATTCAGAGGGGTCGCCTTATTCTGGTTACATAAGCTTATCGTTACTGGGCTCCCCCTTGACTCGGCTTCTCCCCCTCCTCCTCCTCCTCTTTCCTCTACTAATCTCTCCATCCAGCACTTACAGACACACACACACACACACACACCCCATTGGTCACAGTGAAGGTACAACTGCAGCCGCTTTTTTTTGGGAGCCAACAGAGCATCCATGGGAAGCCACACAAGGAGCAGCTTCAACTGAACCGTGACACAAACATACTTTGGTCAGCTCTCTCCACGTGCAACAACAACAAAAACAAACAAACACAAAAAACTCTCTAAAAGGGGCGCCACACACTCAAACTGATCTGTGCAAGAAAGAATGATGTACTTCTTATATTCGAGGGATGGCAAGAGAGGTCAAAATTAAATGGACTGTGAAGGAATCCCTCAGTGGAGCTATTTTGATACATTTTATCTCGAAGTTATAAAAAAAAACAATAAATAAATTTTAAAAAAAGAATTTCCCCACTGTGGAACAAACACAGGCTTACGCTGCTCAATTCTAAAGTGAAGATAATGGATTGATGGACAGATACAGTGGATAGATGGATCAAAATCATTTATGAAATTTGGATTTGCTACAAATGTATTTTTTTACTCATCTATCTATGCCAGCAATGTATTGTGAAAGGCAGAAAAAAAAAACTCTCTTCCACTAGAAGGCAGAAGGTACATAATTAACCCGTGTAACCACTTTTTGTTTGTTTTTTCTCAATTTTAAATATTGGCAAACACTCAACTACATAGAAAAAAAGTGCTTCATTTGATCATTGCACATTGATTGCGCGTGATAAAAATGTGGTAACGTGACAATTTTCCACTCTTCTCAAAAATAATACAGTAAAGTATACTGCATGTTAGTTTAACACGTTTTAATCATGTGCTACTGACGAACATGTTTGAATTAAGTAAATTCAAAAGGCCCCCCCCCCCCCCCCCCCCCCCCGTGGATAGATTGTAAAATGTGTATAATTCACACTATCCGCCTATAGTCAAGCCCAAAATGTAGCAATACAAGTTGACAATTTGTTTTGTCTTTCTGAACCAAACCCCAAATGTTTCATATTAAATGTATATAGCTGATAGATTTGCACGAGGCAATCACAAAGAACTCTAATGACTGCACAAGTCAAACTAATTGCATTATTATTATTATCATTGCCAACCTAAATTTGGATTTCCATTGAAACATTTTTGAACAAAACCCATAAGCAAACGAGTTGCTCATCGGGTGTTTAAAGCGAAGTTTCAAGGTTTTCCCACATGATTTCCCTTGTTTTGAATCAGATGACACGAGAGAGCGAGAGAGAGAGAGAGAGAGAGAGAGAGTGAAAGAGAGAGCGAGAGAGAGAGAAGGAAAAAAAAAAAAAAGGAGGTAAAAGGTACCTTGTGAGCAGCGTTCCTGTGTCTGCTCGGGAATCCCGAGGCCAAGCCGAGCAGCAGCATGGAGAACATGACAAGCGACATGTGAAGTCTCCTCACGACCTCCTGACGCATCTTCTCTCCGCGGACAAGGCTCTCGTGAAAATGTCCCAAAGTCAAGTTTTGCGAGGCCTCTTCCCTGCCGCTGAGCTCGCCGTGCGCTCGCTGTGCGACACTCGCGGAGCACTTTGAAGCTAAAGGGCGTTTGAGGCGAGCCAAAAGTGTGGCGCTCGATGAAGATGCGCACGCGCGTTCTCCATATGGATCAGCAGCTGCGGCTCAACGCCTCTGCGCCCCATCAAAAGCGCGCAGCTCGGGCTTTTAAGTAGGAGCCCGATAACCCCGCGCAGTCACAAATCTCCCCGTCCGCACCGGCGACCGCTTAGTCGAGCACTCGAACGCGTGAGTCACTCCCGTCGCGGGTGGCTGCGTGCTTCCTTCCGATGCGCGGACATCTGGAGCTGACGCTTTTGCAAGCGAGCGCGTCGTCGCAAAAGCGTCTCATGCGTGAAGCCGTGACATAGTTGGGAGAAGTTCATCCGCCGGCCGCCCGCTGTCGGTCAACGCGCCTTTTTACGCACTGTGGCAGCGCAGTTTGGGTGGGGGGGGGGGGGGGGGGGGGGTGCCCATTCATTGACAACAGCTGTGTGGGAAGTCACCAAATACAAGTACAGCCTACTTCCTTATTTCACTCGATTCATCGGGTACCTGTACTTCATTTCTTTTCCTCCCATTTGTAAACACAAATACATGGACATATATATATATAACGCAAAACAAGTGCGGAAAGTCTCGTGGGATGTCGTGCATTACGACTGATTGAACTTCAAGTTGTGTTTTGGTTGTTGTTGTTGTTGTTGTTTTAGGTGTATTTGTACACAGAATTTTGATTGAACTCACCTTTGGGGCATTCCACTTTAGAAGTGACAGAACACCTTCCGCAATCATCTGGGTTCAATTGGTTTCAGGTGGTCTGAGTTGGTCTTGGGTCATTTGTTTGGATGGCTGAAGGGGTACAAGTGCGAAAACTAGGAGATCTTTCACAAGTTCCAAAATGTCAAAACAATACCGATAATGTATCAGTGAAACTGCTTTAGAATCGACATACAGTCCGCTTATATATGACATTATTTCAAAAGTTGATACAAAGAAAGTGATTTAATCTGTTTAGAACAGCATGATCAACAAACATGGCTTTACAATCTGCTTAGAATATTTAAACATTCAAATCAAGTACAATTTCATTGAGATAAGGAAAGTCACACAAATCTCTATAGGTCAGTTCACATGTGGGCTTGCTGTAAAACATATTGAAGAGGTGGTTTCTGTATTTGACTGAGGAAACTTGGCTCTGAGGAACAGACATGTTGCTGTTTGCAAATGCATTTTCCTCCACAACCTAAATATTCTGCAGTTCTGCTGGCCACGGGGACATTTTTCAATGGTAACGTACAGTATGTTGGAGCACAATTCACAACCGCAACAATAAGCAGGTTACAGTGACACCATAGAAACGAGGGTTGATGGAAATGGTGCGTTTATCCGTGCCATTTTCTGTGACAAATATTACAATGACGGCTTCACAACACGAGTTTTCCAGTTCTTGTAGTTAACAAAAAAAAGAGAGAAAAACACATGGTGCATGGATGTGCTACAAAAATAGGTCTAAACCTGTCTGTGATCAGCATGACGGATGTGACAATGCTCACACTGGCTTTACTGGACGCCAATTCCCATCAATAAATAATAATTTGAAAAAAAAATGGACTTTATAAAACACATGCATATATATATATATATATATATATATATATATATTTCGGGATGACCCTACGCATACAAAGTGTGACGCGACCGAGACAACTTTTAACAGTGCAGTGACGGCGGATCGAATTGGAATGCTATTCTCAAAAACAATCACAGTTAAGGAAAATCAAGAACACATCTGACACATGACGCAGAACTGCTGCATATTTCAGTGACTACATCATCTGCACATTTACAATGCCTGTCAGTAGTGCTAGCACTGCAGTAAAACTTTCAACCATTATTTAAAATATGCACACCCTTGGGGATACATGTGAAGCTGCCTTTTAGATAACAGTTACATTTCTCACACGCACACACAAAACAACAACAGACAGCTGAAAGACAGGACAATTGTTTTGAAATAAATAAAGCTGTACATCAGATAAGCTTGAGGGCAGTATCGTCATACATACAGTTCAAATGTACATGTAACTGTCAAATTTAAAGCACAACAAATAGGGGGGGGGGGGAAGAAAAAAAATGGACTCACATTTCTGAGAGCAAGTGTAAACAGTAAATAAGGCTGCGAAATAGCTCTAGAAAAGAAGCAGTAAAAAATATTCTGTATTCTTCCTGGGATCTTTTTCCCCCTAGTAATGATTTTCTTTTGGAGCATTTGCTATAGATTTGAAGAGACGGCTAGAAAATATATATCTTTATATATATGTTTGCTTTGGTCAGGGAGAGAAACTATTATTCTACACTTTGTTCAAGTTCAAGTGATTTTTTCAAGTGAGCCATGTGTGGCAATATATAAATACATATATATATATACACATATATATATATATATATATATATATACACACACATATATATACACACACACACATATACGTATACATATATATATATATACACATATATATATATATATATATATTATACACACACACACACATATATATATATATATATATATATAGATGTATATAAAATACATATGGAGAACACGCTTATGTTACTCCTGTGATATCTCTGTTAGAGGTTTGGGATGCTACCTAAGGCAGCAAGACTGACTTTGTGAAAAATATTATTTACATACATCACACTTTGCTATTGTGTTGATCATAGCAACTGCTACGATGTTATTTAAGACTTTTTTTTTTAATTTTTTTTATATAAGTGCACAAGTAACGTCCAATAGCATATTTTGCTCCAGGTTTTTTTTTTTTTTTTTTTTTTTTTTAATTGCAAAAAAAATCCATTGTGGTTACTATTGCCCAAATAACACACATTCAATTTGCTCAAGGGAATAAAACCTAATGTCTTGATGCAGTCAGAAGGTAGCAAGTGAAAAGGTCAAAACGTTCAATAGACAGAACATTATATACATGATGTTGGTCTTCTCCTATTGGCGAGCAGGTTGAAAGATTTAAAAAAAAATCAGGACTCTGAAGATACAGTGGATATAAAAGGTCTACACACCCCTGTTCAAATGCCAGGTTTTTTTGTTGTGATTGAAAAAACAACAACAACAAAAACAAAGATACCAAGAACCTGCACAACTCAATTAAAAAAATGGAACCTTTTAGAGATTGGAAGCCCCCCCCAAATATATATATATATATATATATATGCACCTGCAACTGTGTATAGTGCCTCTCATGAACTCCAAAGTTCAGATGTTCAAGTAGGCTTTTCCTGACATTTTTCAAGTCAGACCTTACAGCACAAGCCATGGTCCGAAGAGGGCTTCCGCAGCAGCAACGGTGTCACATTGTTCAGAGGCATCAGTCAGGAGTAGGGCACAAAAGAATTTTCAAGGCATTAAATACAGACAGTCATCCTCAAAATGAGGAAATACCAAGAACTGGAGGCCTATCCAAAATTGATGAAAAGACGAGAAGAAAATTGGTCAGGAAGGCTGCTAGCAACATTAAAGTAGCGGCAGGAATTCCTTGCAAGTATTGGTTGTTTAGTACATATGACAACAATGTCCCCTCTTCTTCATATTTCTGGTCTATGCGGCAGCTGGAAAGATGGAATGCCAGATCTTCCAAAGTAAACAACAAACAAATAAACACTTGAAATCTCCCAAATGCATGTCGGAAAATGTCTTTTTTTAGTTTTACAAGTTATCGGTCACATTAACGTTGGAAAAGGCTTTGTAAGTATTTATTTTGGTGTCAGTTCTTTTGTTTCACAAAACCTGGCTTTTAAACACAGGTGTGTAGACTTTTTGTTTTGATTTTAAATCCACTGTATAAACTTTTGTGAGTCCCGTGAGGTTTGAAGTGTGGTGAGAAGACGTATGACAAAGTGGTGCATAACTAAAACTGGAAGGCCAAGAGGGCATTTATCAGATTGTGTGTATATGGGCACGTGTGTGTGTGTGTGTGTGTGTGTGCGTCTCAGTCCTGAAGCTGGCTTTCCTCAGATGTCCACCTGATGGGAGGAGGCGACTGTCCAAGTCTGGAGTACTTCAGCTGCAGCAGGTCGCCCACTTCATTCATGGCCTCCAATACCTGGCAAAACATCACAGGCAATGTTATCGTTCACACTGCAAAGACGACAGCCCGTAACTTAAACAGTCAGTGAAAAATGCTTATAAACTGATAAATGCTAGGCGGACAATAAAATGAGACTAATAAACAGGCGTGAACCTTTGAAGCGATACCTGAGTGATAAGCCTAAATGACACTTGGGTGTGAACATCTAGCAAAGGTGCATGGAAGGCGTGCAGCAGAAAACCACAACAGAGCAGAAACCTCCGCACCTCTTTCCACAGTAAATGAATCGGCATTGCAACGCTCCAAAGCACCTGGAAACAATTTACCTTCCCCCTGACCTTTTTTCCGATTCCACGGCTTGAGAAACAGTAAGGCCTGGGTTTTCCAGACGGAAAAAGCGGCTCCTCCAAGAGCTCTACAAAGGCTTTTGGATGCCCTTTAAATGGACTTTTACAAATGGTGTTGACATGCACCACAGTAAGATGAATGAAGTGCTTTTGGAGAGACACAGCAGCTCATATAAAAGCCTAACTGTAATACCGACAGACAGCTTCCAAGCGCTATTAAAATAAAAGGGCAAACTGGGAGTCATTATTCAATAGGCTCACTCAAACACACAAATGTGTATCAACTGTGAATTAAGCGCATTGAGATGATTTAAAAACAACAACAACACTTAATTGTGTTATTGTCAACGAGGCAACCTCAAGCAGCTAAACTGCTGATAAGGGGGAAAAATGGCAACCCAAAAATGCTGGTCATAACATACAGTTGAAACCGGACGTTTTTATACCTGATTTAAAGATGCACACTTTTTGCTCATTGTGTGACATTAAATCGGGCTAAACCTTTCCTGTTGTAGGTCAGTGGCACCTTCAGGCATCTGGAAATTGCACCCAAGGATGAACCAGACAGAAGTCCCCAATCTGATTTCTTTCCACTTTTCCATGATGTTACTCAAAGAAGCAGTGTGTTTCAGGTGTGCCTTCAAATACATACACGTGTGTCTCTAATTAACGTCAGACAGTGAGGGGGAAAAAAAACGTGTGAATGTAAACTTCTGGTTTCAACTGTGTTACGGCCTATCCCAGCTGACTATCGCAGACGGGGTACCGCAGTAGACTGGTCACCAGAGAGTTGCATCTTTTTTTCATGGGTCAAAAGTGTCGCATGGTTTTGAAGACTGCTGACAGCGGTTGGCTGGAGCGGTGGACTTACTGTGTCGAGCATTTCTCTTGTGTGAGCGGCCGAAATGCAAAAACGTGCTCGTGATTCGATGATTGTAGTTGCCGGGAAGCCAACGACCACTGTGCCGATGTTCCGGCTTAACATCTCTCGGCCAAACGCCCTAAAATGTAAAAAGACGATTACAGAACATGCTCGTTTCCGCCGTAATATACTGTCCATACGGTTGCCCCTTGTGCACACCGACAATGTTATCAAATATCACAAGTATAAATAATTTAGTGAGCTGCCACCAACTTTTGGTTCCCATTAACACTGCAAAAACCCAAAATCTTAGTGAATTTATTTTATTTCGAGTAAAAACATCTTCCTGTACTTATTTTAAGGCAGTTTTGCCTTTTTTTTCCCCCCCTCTAAATTTTCAAGACAAAAAGACATCTTATTTTAAGAATCTTATCAAGTCATGAATTGACAGATTTTTTCCCCACTTACTTTAGGAACAAAGTGTCTTGTTTTTTGTATACATTTTTTATTTTACTTGCTTTGAGAAGTTCATATTTTTCCAGTGAAAATGATAGATTTTGATCAACTTTAGGTTTATTGTTTGGTAGTCCAATAGAATTAAAAAAGGAAATATTAAAGAAACTTGGTAGATCCTACAAATCAGCCACTTTACATATGATTAATACCCCTTAATCTAACATCACACTTGAAATTGGTGGTTATAGCCAATCACAATGTGTAGCACAGGGCATCCTCCAGCTGTTTAATAGAGGTTGAGGTGAAATCTACTTAAGTTTAATACCATCAGTAAACATTACATTAGTGAAGCTCAAATGAAATGGTTAAATGGTTTCCTTTTTTTGACTGGACCCATGTTGAAATCATACAAAGAATGGAGAGTAATAATACTACTGAGTTGGAATCACAAACCCAATTTTGGCAGGCATGTAGAGCATCACGGGTACGACAGGTGAGTCGCTGTTGCCGTAGATGATGACGCCCATCTCACGAAGTTTCCTGCGGAAGTAGCTTGTGTTCTCGGACAGCTGCCGGAGGCGGTCTGCACCTGGAGAGGACGGGCAGACATACACTGTTATGAGAGATTTCAAAACATCTTGTTTTTCAAGTAACGAGGCGTCTATGGAACATTTGGAGGTTTTGTGCCTACATTTATACAGAGCAATGTAGTTTGTAAACAATGAGATAAATACATTCCATTAAGCCAAAGAAGTCAATGATGACCATGCTAAACACTGGCAGAATTTGTTTTTGTCAAAATATTAGGTAATGAAAATAGACCCCCTTTGTCACAATTTTGAACAGTAACTTTGCACATGAGGTGTCCAGTATGAATGACCGATGGTGAAGAAGTGTCGAGTCTTTCACAGTCTACATGGCAAACTCATGTAGTGGAGCAAAGTAAGTACCGGTACCCGTTTCTATCAAACGAAAGCGATGAGTGGGGGGAAAGGAACATCATTTCAAGGCATATGCTGCCACTGCTATGTGAGTAGAAAGCACACACATTTAAGAGCCTACTTACTTTGCTAAACACGACATTTCTATGTGACAGGTATTCGCAGATGTCTTAGTGTCCAATAATAACAACATAATGTACTTTAGAAGTAATACTTGGCCTATATCTGTGAGCAGGTCTTCAACATTTGCATTCAAATCCTTATGAAGTGGTACCTGGGCTATATTTGTGAACATGTTTCCAACCTTTCAATTATTGATCTACAATTATGAGTTAGTAGTTGGCATCAAGTTTCTTTACTAACCGTACTCTGGTTCCATACATACATAATAACACAACAAAACTGGGTGAGGTCATGTCAGTAAATTTGTAGAACCAATTTCATGGTGTAATCAACTATGATAAGTGAAAACACCGGTGACGCAGGTGGGAAATTAGTATCTTGGACAACTCAACATTATTTTTAGTTATTGATCGAGGTTGTAAGCATCATCCAGATGGCCAAGTGATGGAAACAGCATGCATGTTTATGCAACTTTCCCCCCTTGATGACTTATGAAGTCATTTTAGCCTGCCTTCAAATAGCAAAACATTTGCATTATCTGCAAATCACAAGCCCAAGTGTGGTTTGGGCCTCAGCATTTGCCTTTGAAGACAGCCCAAATTCATTAAGATGGAGGTCACTGGGGGTGAAGCTAAACAGGCATCAATCCTCTCATGTCTGCCTGATGCACACTGTGGATTCGCCCACAGTGTCTTCAGGCCGTGCCCCGTGAGATAGCATCTTAGCCAAACAAATGGTACAATGTGCCAGCAGCAACATACATTTGCCTGACTGACTGCCTAACTTCAAAGCACAATGAGAAGTCTGAAAGAAAATGGGGGGGGGGGGGGGGGGGGAACGACAGGAATCCAACACACAGTGAACTCAATGCACTGCTGGTAAAACAATGAAATTCAGACAGTCGTGTTTAGCACTCTTTCCATATTCACATCTCATGCCTCCGTCCCATCCTTATATATGATTGATGTGATTTGACAAGCTGTTTGTGTAAAGGAAACTGCCTCGCTATCTACCAGATCCAACTTTGCGTTCGTGTTTGAAACTTCAAAGAGTTGAAACAGGTGACAGGGCTGCAACATATCAGGCTGTCATTGTAATTCTTCCACAAGGAAAACTAGGGCCAGCTCGGCTGGTCTGGCTATCTTCAGAGCAGATGACGTTGTAAAAGGCCAGGTCAGCCCTCAGCCTGTGAAAAAGCTTCAGGTGTTTATTACCTCTGCCAAGCACAAGGGATGGATTATGTTTAAAAAAAAACGAACAAAACAAAACAAAAAACTACACAGCCACTTTGTAGATTGTATTGTAAATCATACTTTTGGTGCAGATCCAAATAAAACTGTAATACATATTCATTTTTCACAATTACAGTCCGCTTGCATCTGGGGCCAAATTGGTCCAGTGACTAACCAGATCCAGCAGATGGTGCTGCACCTACAGGACTTTAGTGGCATGCAAGTAATCTGTTTTAAAAATGCTATACGTCAATTTTACTACTGCAGTGACAAATGGGGCAATGGATGTGCGATTGTCCATCAGCATCTTAGGGGAGAATTGCAGACTAATAGTAAAAAAGGGGCACCTCCCTGAAATAAGACTTAGTGCTTTATTTGTGTATGTAGATGTGTCCAACTGAGTTGGAGCTATACGGATCACCAGGCCCTCGGCACCCTGCTGCTTTGTACCCAGCATGAAGGCAAAGGAGCACACACGAGAACAAACACATCTGAAAACAATAAAGGAAGGCCTATTCACTATACTGCCACTTTCACAATGTAACATCACAACACCGGTTATTGCCAAAAATGCAGGGAACTGTCCACTCGGCACATTGCAGAAGACTAAACCAGTCTTGGATTAAATATAATCCTTTTTGGAATAAGTAATGGTTTAAAAAACAAACAAACAAACAAAAAACATTTTACCATTCAGTGTTCCTAAAGCGACAAACGGTCTGTAAACATGAATTGACGACAACCAATTTAGCATCCAAATTCACTTTTGAATGACAAAGTATAATAGATGAATGACATTTACATCATGATACAGGTCACGGTTGTGATTAGAATCAGGATATATGTTGGTTCATACTGACATCTAGTGGTCAAATATCACATTGCCACATATGGTACTTGCTTGGTATTATTAGCTACAACTCGGCAGAACCGCACTAAACAGTCAAGCAGAGTGCGGGATTTTGCAACTAGTTTTCATGAGTGGCTGACCGTCAGTTTTGGTGTGACTTAAACTTTTATTCGCAGGTGTAACAGACAATACTGTAAATATGCCATGTATCACATATTTCAGCCATCCATTTTTAATATCCGCTTATCCTATTATTTTTATTGTTACTATTATTATTTGTATTATTATAACATAGCTACAGTGGCCCGGGCAATCTGCTTCTTCCTTGACACTCATGCCATGTTGTTTGTGATTATATAAAAAATAATACATTAAGTATAGTTGGCCCCTTAAAATGTTGTTTCACGTTAAGAACACCGGGAATCGCAGTTTTTCCATTGCAGCGAGTTGGTAAATGTGGGAGAGCCCATTGCCTACTGTAGTTTGCACATCTCAGTTGCCGACTATTTTTTCGGAATTGTCCAGTACGGTCGCGTTTGGCCACAGCGCTTGGTGAAGTTGGTGAGCGGCGGACTTTATGTATGTGGGAGTATTACATTCAAATCAGGGTGGTATGCAAAACCCAATATTACATGTATTTATTGTTTGTGCTCTAATTCATCTCCCCTCCTTTTAGCTCAAGCACAGAATCGCTTGAAAGCAGTTTTAGAACCTACCCAGTGTGGTCCCATCCTCTCCCATGATGATTTTCATTGAGGTGATGATTTGTTGGGCCACTGGTGGAGGCATAGAGGTGGCATACAGGGCGCTGTGTGAGTGTTGTCGCAGGTAGTCGATCAGCTCCTAACAGAGGAATTACAAACATTTAAAGAACATACACGTGTGGAATAAACAAAGCTTTGATGCAAACAATTTGCATATTCTTTTTCATTTTCATTTTCTTTGGCACATCAGGGTTTACTGTTACAAACTGTTCCATGCCAGGTGAAAGTTCAACTTAACGGAAACATGGCTATAGAACCACACGTTAGCAAGCGATCTCTGATTGTCAGTTGGCGTAAGCCTTATTACACGATGCTTCACTTTTTCCACATTGTGTTATGTTAGAATTATTTCAAAATGGAATCAATTCTTTTTTTCCCTCAAAACTATATACACAGACACACACTGAGAATACTTTCCAGATGCACTGTATGTACAGTTTGACTGATACTTATCTGGGAAGTTTTAGTTTTCACATTTGCTGGTTTCCGCTGACCTTTTTGCCTCCGATGTAACCCCCAGCACTGCCAAAGCTTTTTGTGAATGTTCCCATCATGACGTCAACATCTGTGGGACTGAGGCCAAAGTAGTCCACCACTCCTCTGCCGTTGGGCCCCAAGGCCCCAATACTGTGGGCCTCATCCAGGTACACGTATGCCTTGTATCGCTTCTTCAGGGCGATGACCTCTGGCAGACGCACAACGGAACCCTCCATACTTTGGGACAAGAAAGTCAAGTACGGATTTAAAACAAGAACAGCAAATAGAACATTTCAGAACAATGTATTTTATCATATACATTGGGACTTGAGTTTGTGATTTTATCATTCTAGTCCCAGTCCAAATACAGGAATCTCCTTTTGGCAGAAATTACAGGAAAACTTACACCCACAAGACACATCTAGCATCAATTTGGATTTTTAAGGAATGTGCGAGTTGGCCGTGAGAGACCACAGCTTCAACTTTGGCAACCTCTTCTTGGATGTGATTGTATGCATAAGCACTGTCTATTTCAACAATCTTGAGTGTTTGCCTTGGAAAGCCCACAGCGAAGTCAAACTCCATTAACACTGCATTGGTAAAAGGACATTGATTAAGTTGTGCTGGTTGTTTAAAAATGGTATTGATCCCCACGACTGATTACCTTTACAGAAAATGCACTTCAAGGACAGTGGGAAAAATTCCAAACTGCTGTAGATTTCATACTTTGACAAAAGAGAAATGTTGCATCAGAGAAGAAAACGTGTCTAAACTCAGACAGCCAGGTCTAAGAATTGTGAAATTGGCTTTCACCTACTTTTCAAAGCAGGCCAGTTATGGAAGTAAAACTTCCATTCATTCATTTTCCGTACCGCTTATCCTCACTAGGGTAAAACCCTCTCGTTGGGGACCGAGGTGGCACATGCAGCCAGGTAAAATTTGAAAGTAAAAAATAAATAAATAAATAACAATAATAATAAATAACTTGCTTTTATTTTGCCTTGTTTTACTCTGCTTTGTGCAGCCAGGTCGGCATTGCAAAAGAGAATCTGTTCTCAATTGCCTTCCCTGGATAAATAAAGGTTGCAAAAAATAAATAAATAAAAAGGTAAAAACATGCCAACATGGCTTGATTAGGATTAACAGACTTATTAGCCTTCTGGCCACAAGAGGTTTGGATTAAACGGAGATGCACTCCCTTGCTCCTGTAAAGGGCAGGAATTACCTAGGGGTTATGTGCGCACAGAATGGGACATTTCAATGAGGCTCAGGCACTTTTAATAAATACTTGAAACCTTGTTCCTATACTACTGCATATGGGAGCGTAACTGTTGAAATGTATATGACAATAGCTTCAGTAATAGCTTCGCCCTTTCTGATTTCAGATCCACAGTAGAGGCTTCTTAAAAACACTTGGAATAAGCTGTTGGACTCCTGTTTTCTTTTGTCTGGCTCGCTGACCAGCACATCTGGATAATGCCGTCTAATATGAAGTAGCATGCTCGATGTTTTCCCCACGGACATACCTTACAGGTATTGAACAACGGCAACACACTGTCCTCATTCGAGCCACCATTTGCATGTCATGGCTGTTGTACTGTGCAGGAAACCCAAACATTTACCACACAGCGGATTTGAATGACGCGGGTGCATCTTCTAGCTGCTGTCTGTCATCTGAACTTTTCTTCTTGTGTTTTGTTGTTTAATGGAGGTTGGCAAACAATTCTGGGCACATTACCGCCACCTGGTTTGGAGTGCAGATACAGCAATGAACTCAAGCATTTCCTTCATATGCCTGCATGCACCAAACCGTGATGCTTGTATGGTGACGGTTCGGGACAAATACATATACCGTTGCACCCCTAATATTCAGTAGTTGTTTTTTTTTTAACAATAAACTATTAATTTAAATACTACATTTATCCAGAGATGTCTAGTGCACAGAACACAGTTTTACCTGGCTCACATTAAAATGTGTCTTTGTAACAATACTGGGTAAAAGATTGTATCTTTCAATTTTGTTATATATTTTTTTCCTCATAGCTTCAGTTCCATTCAAAATATAGTTAACAGTTTAATATGCGCTGACCTTATTATTCAAACAGTATTGTTTTGGTGGGCAGGACAGGGTAGTAGTGGTTAGCACATCTGCCTCCAGTCGGGAAGCTTTGGGTTCGAATCTCGGCTGGCGTTTTTAACTACCATGCAGTTGTATTTCAGTTCGATTTGCAGAAAAGCGGTTCATTGCTCAGACAAACTGAAATGTTTGTGTTCAGGCAAGTATGTATATGTCACCTTAACTATGGTCCTTACCTGTAAATGCCCTCTACCACAATGAGAATTTTTCTCCAGGGCCGATGTGTCCTTGGCTGTCCATGTACGATGGCGTCTCGCAGGAGTTTCTCCAGGCTTTGCATGTCTACAGCAGACGCAAGAGCATTGGTTAGTGTTCAATATTTGAAATGCTCAAGCGAATGCTGTGGTCAAGTGCTACGAATGCTACAGATGTACCTCTGTCAACAGCCAAATAAGAGGTTACTCTCAGTCCACCTACTGTTATGTTTGAAGACCCGAATTGTTGAGCCCGATAGACGGGCTCCCAGCACAAGTGATGCATGATTCAGCTCGTCACTTAAGATGAGACAACCCTAGGACAAGAAAATGAGAAACTGTTTAAACTGAGTTTAGAGAGGCTGATAGAGGTTAAAAAAAGTCAAATTGAGTTTAATCAGGCACAATATCACTGCATATCACTGAATAACCTATTGTTACATCAACCTTACCAAAACTGGAGGCCCAAATTCACAGAAAATACTGTAAGCTACTGTATGTTATTGATCATCAAGTAAAAACACACCTTGTTGACAAAGGTCATTTTTGATTCATGTTTGTTTTAATACCTTATTGTATTATATATTCATTCATTTATATGTAGATGTTGGATGTGCAACACTTGAGTAATTTCCCAAGGAGGAACCAAAAAAGGGTGACAAGGTTTCAGACACCCTTGTTTGCATTTCCTTTGCATAAGATACAAACATAAAAAATTGCAACAACTTGCATGTCCAAACAATTGTAAATACAAGAAAAATTACACAGCACCCAAATAAGACTTTAATTGACACCCCACAACAAGTTTAACCTTAATGACACACCCTTGAGCACAACAGAAGGGCTGCAGATAAAGGTGGGAAAATAAGACATGCATCATTATTAAATATACATGATTATGGCCTAAACATTGCATACAAAGAAAAAAGGTAATAATATCCATCCATCCCTTTTCTGAGCTGCTTCGCCTCACTAGGGTCGCGGGCGTGCTGGGGCCTATCCCAGCTATCATCGGGCAGGAGGCGGGGTACACCCTGAACTGGTTGCCAGCCAATCGCAGGGCGCATGCAAACGAACAACTATTCGCACACACATTCACACCTACGGGCAATTTAGAGTTGTCAATTAACCTACCATGCATGTTTTTGGGATGTGGGAGGAAACCGGAGTGCCCGGAGAAAACCCACGCAGGCACAGGGAGAACATGCAAACTCCACACAGGCGGGGCCGGGGATTGAACCTCGGACCTCAGAACTGTGAGGCAGACGCTCTAACCAGTCGTCCACCGTGCCGCTGGGGTAATAATATTTGCAAGGAAAAATGTAAGACTGCACAATGTCACATACTGGGGAGTTTGGTATTGAGCAATAACTTACCATACAACATTTTGTTCCCCTTGAAGGCCAAATACATGTATTGGAAAAACTTCTTATTGGAAAAACGTCTCTGAAATATACAGTACCTAATGTCAAGGCATATTGCAATACTGTACAGTGGACCCACCTATCCGAGGGGGGAGGTGGGGTGGGTTATTTGGGGGTACCGGACCGGACTGCGAATAGCCAAAATCCCCCCACCGCCTTTTTTTTTTTTTTTTTTTACCTGGCAGAATTCTTGAATACGCAGAGATAAGATGCCAATAAACATTTTTGGGGGTAGGTCCCTCCCCAAAAAAGAATAAAAGAAAAATTTTTCCCAAAAACAATTGAAAAACAAAAATCTGCGAAGAGGTGAATCTGCAGGTGCCAAACCGCGACTATGCAGGGGTCCGCTGTACCCTCATTTGCTCTTTAATAATACACTGGATCACACTGGCTAATAAATAAATAAGCCTTGTACACAACACAAAATGGTGTTATGAAAAAGGGAGGGAAGAAAAAAAGTGGGAGCCAACATGAGAGTCATTGAAGAATGTGTGAGGCTTGCTGCCAGGGGCTGTGGCTTTTTCACCACCTTAAGTTTCTCTTGCTTGCCTTGTGTCTACTGTTCACAACTCTGCATGCTGTATGTTCTACTTCCTGTTCAAACACTAGCGATTAAAGCAAGTAAAAAGTGATATGACTGAATTGGATTTAGATCAACAGTGGCAACAATTTATCAAACAAAAGCAGCAGAACTCACAATATTTTAAAATCTTTATCCGGAAACGACAGAGCCTTGGAACACTCTGACCTGTTAAGTGTTGGCCCTACATTTGTTTTCACTAAAAACCAGTAACAGGAAGCCATGTTAGTTCCGTGTGGCGACAGTGTGGTTAGTCATAAGCAATATCATGCCTGATTGTGAACAAAAAAGAAAAAGGAAGAGAGTGAAATTCCTTACCTTCCCTGTAAGAGCAGGAATGTTCATGGAATTAGTAGCGAAGCCCATACCGAACGCCATAGCTGACTCAACACCAAGGAACCTGGCAATCAACTGCTCCAGCTCCTCATGGATGTCAAGGTTCCCTAGAAAGGACAATATGTTAACGTTGTACAAGTACTAATATACAATAAAAAAAGTTCAATTAGAGATCTGTCGAAATGATCTGTCTAACCCTTCTCAAATATGAGTTTCCTTATGTGCAGAATGATGGCTTATATGGATTATTCTTTGTTCATTTTTTGAAAGCAGTTGAGGAAAACCTGTTGTTTGAAGTTGCAAAAGGAAAATTTCACTTCTGAATATTACTCAGTAAGCATGAAATTCTAATCTTGAGAAGTTTTTATTTTTACGTTAAAAATGTGCATATAGTTTGACAATGGAGCATTTGAACCAAGCACATTTACAGTCAAAACTTTAGAACATCACTTTAATTATTGTTTAATTAAACCTGCAAAAACAAACATTAATAACTGTGAGTGTGAGTAACTGGAAAAGGAGTGTTGCAATATCTTTATTACTTTGGTAAGCTAAACACAATATTCATAAAGTAATATCTTATTCAGCTTTTTCTGTTTTCCTCACTGGTTTATTGATGATAAGATACAAAAAAATATATAAAATATACATTATAGACACTGGTATTTGTCGAATAGTTCTCACCTAATTCATAGCGAGTGCTGCCCACCCCAACGCCATACTTTTGCGTGACCTCTACAGCAGCGTCAGCACAAGCCCCGGTGTTCTCGGCAAAGCCGAGGTAATTGTACGAGCCCATGTTGATGACATCCTTCACCACTTTGCCCGTGTGCCTGAAGGAGAGCGAGACAATGAAACTCAGGGATACAGGACAAGGACCCAGGGTCAGGGTAAAATAATTCACTTTAACACGTGGGCTGCGGTAGCTGTGCAAACATTTCCTGTTCAGTGCTGTCCTTTAAATGCCCTCGTCATTCCACAGGGGGATATTACACAATAGTTTATCGAAAGGAAAGTCAAGTTAGGCACAATAAGGCATATTTTATACATTCCAATCATGATAAATACAGTGGAGAGAGAGAAAGTGAACACACACTTTTGAACTACCAGATTGCTCTGATGTAGGATATTTTGAAAACTGAGGCAGTTTAGTCAAGGTGGAGGTACTTGTTGCCCCAATAGTTGGAACAGTAATGTCACCTATTATCATGGCAATGACTCCAAGTATATATCCAAATCAACAAAGTGTGGCTTCACCAGAAGAACGTGAAAGTGAAGAAAGTTTCATGGAGCACTTTTGCAAATATTGACAAATGGAGCCATGGTTAAGCACTATCCAGTGAACACCGCTATTCGCCGGGGATCGGGACTGGGGCAGACCGCGAGTGGCGAAAATCCGCCGATAACTACATTTATTTTAATTGCATTGAAAATATACATATTTTTTTTCTTTTTAAAAAAAACCCAAATTCTTGAATAAGCAGGGATAAACCACGACTAAGCATTATCGGGGTTGGGTCCCAACCCAAAAGAAAATGAAAAATGAAAAAGAAGTTAAAAAAAGAAGAAAAAAAAGAGAAATTTGAAAAAAAAAAATCCGCAAATAGGTGAATCCGCGGGTGCCAAACTGCAAGTATGCAAGGGTCCACTGTACTTTTACCCAAAAATACACCGCATTGTCATTAAACAAAATTGTTGTGTCCTCTGTTTTCTACACATTGTATGGTGTATTTCATATTCCAGAAAGATGACGATAAATAAAATTATTATAATTATTATTTATTATTAAAGCAAAGATTGCTTCAACAAAATTGTCCCAATCCAATCACGTGAACAGAAATCTTGGCCGATCACATCATTTTCAGGTGATTGGTATCGGGTGAAAAAGATTGGATTGTTTTTTAAAGGTCTTAAGGTGACAATATAATCTTGTGGTACAAAAATGCCAAGTAATAGCTTAGTTGCATATTAGCAATGTAACGTTCGGGTTTGCGTGGTGGCGTAAAAAGATGAGGCACAAAACCACGTCCAACATGAGTGCTGCGATTCCACAAAAATGCTTGTTGTTTATTCAAGTTCCAACTTTTTAAGACCAGCGCCTCTTTGTTCAAATATGAACCAAAAAAGGTAAACACACATTTCCCACCATTGCAGGGCAAGTTGATTGACAAAGGAAAATGAGATTTATTAATCACCTCCAACTTTTAGCAGCCGTCTTCATCAAGCGTTACCCTAAACAAACCTGCTGCCCGATGACACGGCTTTGAGGCGACACACTGTAAGAGAACTACATTACCCAGACGACTGTTACAACGCCAGTGTTCACTGTTTGAAGTGGAGTTAATTTATAGTTTTACTTATGCAGTTTGCACTGTGTGAAATTGTTTCATTGACCATTTAAGATGATTGGCATTTTGTTACTGCACCAAGTAGAATTTTATATTTTATTTTAAAGATTTAAGTTTGCTTATTTAAGACTGGGCGGCACGGTGGACGATTGGTTAGAGCGTCAGCCTCACAGTTCTGAGGACCCGGGTTCAATCCCCGGCCCCGCCTGTGTGGAGTTTGCATGTTCTCCCCGTGCCTGCGTGGGTTTTCTCCGGGCACTCCGGTTTCCTCCCACATCCCAAAAACATGCATTCATTGGAGACTCTAAATTGCCCGTAGGCATGACTGTGAGTGCGAATGGTTGTTTGTTTCTATGTGCCCTGCGATTGGCTGGCAACCTGTTCAGGGTGTACCCCGCCTCCTGCCCGATGACAGCTGGGATAGGCTCCAGCACGCCCGCGACCCTAGTGAGGAGAAGCGGCTCAGAAAATGGATGGGGGGATTTATTTAAGACTGGATATTTAAATGTAATTTGTTTGCATAATTACTTTGTGCTGCGCCACTGACATGCTAACAAAAAGATTTTACTGGTATTTGTCTACTTGGTTTGAACCACTGCTGCACTAGATTATAGCCATGTAAAAAAGTATCATGTTAGGATACCTTTATTGGAATAAATTAAAATTAAGACACTTGAAACAATTTGGATGCACTCCTTTTTCATTTTCTTGTTCGTTGGTGTCGGCTCTGGAATCAGTATTGGCAGATACTCAAAATCATGTAAATCGGACCAAGTCTTGCCATCGGGACATCCTGAGTGTGCATACTTGCAACCTCTGACTAAATAACCAACCAAATTGTACATTTTGTATTTTTATCCCCTAACAGTTTGTATCTGTTTCAAATGAATTTTTAAGATTATTATTATTTTACATGATTATCTGATTTAACCTAGAGAGTGGATTCACGTTCTACATTCACTGTATACAATAGGTTGGATTAATGTACTTTAAAGATCAATACATTATGTGATGCTATATCAATTTATGACAGAAGCATGAGCTGAATCTGGTTCTGATTAAAGCTTTTTCTCTCTACAGCGGTCTTATTAACTTACTGGAAGGTCCAGTTGTAATCAGGGGAAACCCGCTCCATCAGGTCCATCTTTGCCCCAGGTACACTACAGATGGGTCTGTTCCAGTTGTCTCGGATCCTCATGTACAAGTTTCTGGTGTAAAAGTTCTCAAAGTCTTGATAGAGCGGGACAAAGTCCTACCAAGGAAAACAGTACCAATGAGGATATGCAAACGAAACAAAACAGACCACAGACTCTAGTCAAACCAAAACCGGTGACAGCTGATCGACTGACCAGCACGAGTGCATTTGGATCACATATTTGGTATTTGTTTATTAACCTTCTGCTCTTCTCGCTCTCGGGCCATGGTGCATTTCCCGATGTTCCAGTGGCGGAGAAAGTCCCGGAGGTAGCCGAAGATGGTGAGGATGCCGTAGCCCACGTAGGTAAGCACAGCCACCAGTAGAGGAGTCTGCTCAAACGATTCCACAAAGGGCCTCTTGTACAGGCTCGAGTTGTGTGTGCCATGTTGGTTCTGGGGGACAAAACAAGCATTATCATTAGTACAGTTGCCAGACTTCCGTTTCTTGAGGCCCAATTCTGAAATGTTGGTGGAATTTTACATATTTACACATGGGTGGAGTGGCTGTCTATCATCTGTGAGTGAGTGTTAAAAATTTGAAATACTCAAACGTACTTGAGGTTTTCCCCAGACTTGTTGAAGCATTCCCGAGGAAGACACGAGGGAGTGTTTAAGAGAACAACGACGACTGTTTATAACTGTAAACTGATAACAACAGTGCTGTCTTGGCAGTTTGTTTCCATTACAACAGCGATTTAGAGCCTGAAACATTTTAAAACCGAGTTTGTCAAAGGACACTGTTATTGTTTCTTTAAGACACGCATAAAGATGCCAGTCTAACAGCATTGTAGTTGTGTCTGTGCTCATAACACCCCAGCGTACAATTACTACACCACAATAGCTCCAGTGGAGTCGCATTACTTACTGAGGTTAAATTCTAAAACCATAAACAGGAGGTCCTCCATTTACAACAACTCTCCCTAACCCAAATTTGTACACAAGTCAAAATGTGGTACAGTCCATCACTAACACAGTCATCATTACAGTAAATATTACAACAAATATTTGTATACAAAAAAAAAATTCCAGGCCATAAAAATAAAACAGTCTAATGAAAGTGAGCATGTACAGCAATAACTGAGTGTTTGAACAGTTCCCTTAATTCCTAAGTGAATAACGCATTTTACTTGGTGCTGATCCAAATTAGGAATGTTTGGCCTTGGCAGAGTTTTGTTGTCTGACTGGAACTGCTATGCTGAGTTGGACTAATTTCATGTTAACCTAGTATAATGGTAAAAAATGAATTATAAAATCTGTTATTTTCCTTTAATGTCTGTCTTTCCACCCACTCATCCAGATATCTAATAATTTAGCATTTTAATTAAAAATAAGATCAGAAACATAGCCATAACTCCACCTCTCCATACCTCACAATGTTTGTACACTGCTAGTTCCGAGTGTGAGGAAAAGCTAGAATGTTTAATATTACGGACCCATATCAAGAAACAAACTATGCATATATGAGCAAGACACAACAACCACAGAAAATGTATATATATTTAGGTGGAGCACAACTCAACATCCAGTAGGCATTCGAGTGTAGCCTGCAGCTTAGCAGCACCTCATGTGATCAGTCATGCCTCTCTCCAAGAAACACCTCTGAGCACTGCAGAGCGCGGGCATTTAAAATCAGTTGGATGTGACCTTCCCTTTCTGGCAAATGCAGGAAAATGTTAAAGAGGCTGTTGCATACTGATGCCCACCGGAATCCAAACAGCTAGACACACCCTCAAATGAATAAAAAAGCCAGCGAGCTATTTTAACAAACAAAAAGGATGTTTTCTCTTGCATGTGGGTGATACATTTGGTGTATTGGAAATAAGAATTGATATTTTGAAACCAGATCTCACAGCTAAATGCAAAAATACATTCATGCCAAGCCAACAACCTGTCAAGTCAAGATACAGATGCTGATGTCGTCCCACATCGAATTATCTGATTGCAGGATCAAGGATGCCACATTGTTTGAAAGTTGCGGCAATATCCCACCTTGTTCTGTATAAAACGCCCAGGTGTATAAATAGCAGATCAACTGTTACAGAACTGATGTGCCAATTGTGGACTCTACCTTTACAACAAAAGACAGGAAAAACAGCTCACAGTATGATCCAGTGCAGTTCTACATAACTCAAACTGCAACCACAATAACAATATAATATACAGTATAATAATATTGTCAAAATACTCCCTCTCTAACATTTCAATCAAAACTGAACATTATTATCTTTGTTACGGCAGATTTTTTTATGACTCTCTTTTTTTTAATACAATCAAAACTAAAGGCATACCTAATGTTGTCAGTCGTGTAAACAACCATACATTTGTAGACTAAAAAATGCAGCACTGGAGCTTTAGTATGGACTGTAAGCCTCTGAAAACACTATCCACTAAACTCCTATAGGACACGACGACAAATACAATGCTAACAAATGAATACAAATAGGCATGCATGCATTCCCAACCTCCACAAATAAATGTTTTCTATTCCACTGTGGAAGCGACCACACCCTTGACAGCGCAGAGACATTCCTCTCCATTTAAGTGTCATGTGGAAGCAGGCTGGCTCTGCTCTCCCTGGAGACACCAAATCATAACACTACAGGCCCTGGTTGTCATCTTCTCATTAGCCAAGGTAAACAGAGACCGGTCTGACTTTGCAGAACAGGGGGGGGGGGGGGGGGGGGGGGGGGACAGTGCAAAATTACAAGGAGCTACACTACAACACTGGACTTAAGGTGGCATGGACCATCATTACAAAACAATTAACAAGATGAACTTTGTTCTCAGAACTATTTAATTTCACTCACGGTAACGGGATGAAAACTGTCGGTCTGTATGTTTGTCTCTCTCTCTCTGTCTGTCTGACCCTCCACCCTTCCATCCATCAATTAATCTATCTGTCCACAGGTCAAAATATTAACAAAAGCTATTTTGAAAAAAAATAAAGACAGGTTGCATGGACAGAACATAGACACACACCCCCTATTAATGCAGAGCAGCCAAACTTCCTATTCCAGACACAACCTATGTTTACATTAGTAATATGATCACGTTCAAACAATGGGGGTTCAAATAATTTCAGTCATTAAATACAGCTACACTGACAGTTAACAAATATGTAGAAGTACGACCAAGCAAAGTCTGTAGGTAAACTGCCTCAACCATTACACTACAGAGTAGTAGTACACATGTCAGTGTTTTGGTATTGGACGAAAACCCCAAATACTTAACATGACTATAAATGTATATATTTGCCTAAGCGAATTCATCAAAGCATTTCAAGGCTCTCTTTGGCTGTGTTGACACAATATATGAAGGAAAACATTCACTTTCCCTAATCTGCCCACTAACGTGAGCCATCTTGAAAACTGTACAATACGATTAAGTTGTCTGTCTTGTTCATAAGTGACATTTTTTTCATCTGTAAAAAAAAAAAAAAAAAAAAAATTTAAGGTCTATTTATAAAATGTCAAGAGACGTATATATCTCGCTGTAATGGCTTAGCAAACTGGAAATTAACTAACACACAGAGCTAAGTATAATATGTTAAAAAAATAATAATAATAATAACAAAATAATATAAAATGTAAATATATCACGCAAATTTTCGAAACAGTTCGGGGCCGTCCTCCATGTAGCGGTTGACGTCCTCGGGCCTCACCTTCTCCCCAGTGCGTCGATACTTGTGCGGCTGCTGAAACAGGCAGTGGTTCTTCACGAAGCCATTTTTGCTCGCTTTTTGCCCAGTCGACGTCCGACGACAGGCGTCTCCGTTGAGCAGCTTGTTGGCGGAGCTTTCCGTCATCTCTGTCGGCTCACCGTGGCAGGAGGTATCACAAACTGAAGTAGCCCAAGTTGGGTGCGGATAATCGGAAAGTCATGTATGAACTCGGAGAAACGTTCGATTCTACGCCCACTGCGCTGCGTCTGCACCAGCACGCCGGAAATACACGCCCCCTAGCGAGCGCTCATTGGCCAAGGCGCTTGGTCATCAACGAAGATCGTCTATTAAAAACCATAAACCCAGCAAATACAATGATATCCAATACCTTTAGTGGGATATGACACAAATTCTCTGAAACTTTGTAAAACGCGTTCATGCATTTTTTTAAATTAAAAGATTATCATTAAGATTATCCCTCGACATCTGACATTTTAACGGTAACAGTTATTCCCGCGACGTGAGAACACAGAGTGAATGGTCATATTTATTTATTTTTGCCTTGGTCAAACGTCTCCAGCGTGGGTCGTCCCAAAGCCCTTCCAATGGAAATAACCTATGATCAGGCGACAACCTTATCCTGTCGGAAGCGTAATTCTTCACCTGAGCAGGACAGTTCAACAAAGAAGGTCAAGGCTATCCCCGTGGAGTCATCGGAAGTTGCCCGGAATGTTAGATTGCGATAATGATATGATAAAGTGTGTGATGTTGACAAGAGTATGCCATCAGGACAGTAAGCACTCGCTATCTGTGCTGCAATTAAGAAGCAATTTGTTTAATTAAATAAGAAACTCAAATTCCCTCAAAACCCGCACGTGAATGCTGAGAGATACAGTCACAAATCTAAAATGTAGAATAAAGAAATTCACAGAGCGCCAATGTTGGTCAGAGTTGGCCAACCCCTCCATGGGGCCAAATTTGATTTTGGGGCCCTGATCTACTTCTACCAATAATGTGATGATTGACCTACTATAACACCGTTGGAGCAGTGTTAGGATTACACCCCAACGGTGGACTGGGGTTGAGTTACACAAGCGATAGAGCACTAAGTGAAATACAGTACTGAATATCATCATATCATATCTTGGACCACTAAAAATAAAAAAACTATATTATGCATGTACCGTAGAAATATTATCTAATTTGTTATTGTTGGTTTACAAAATCTGCAGCAGCAATGTGCAAAAAAAAGATTTGAAGTGCAAGAACAACAATAAAGTGCAATGACAAAGATGTAAAAAATTACTTAAAAAGCCATCCATCCATCCATTTTCTACCGCTTATCCGAGGTCGGGGGCAATAGCTTTAGCATGGATGCCCAGACTTCCCTCTCCCCAACCACTTCATTCAGCTCTTCCGGGGGGATCCCGAGGCGTTCCCAGGCCAGCCGAAGGATGTAGTCTCTCCAGTGTGTCCTGGGTCGTCCTCGGGGTCTCCTCCCGATGGGAACACCTCACCGGGGAGGCGTCCGGGAGGCATCCGAATCAGATGCCCCAGCCACCTCATCTGGCTCCTCTCGATGTGAAGGAGCAGCGGCTCTACTCTGAGATCCTCCCGGATGACCGAGCTTCTCACCCTATCTCTAAGGGAGAGCCCGGACACCCTGCGGAGGAAACCCATTTCGGCCGCTTGTATCCGGGATCTTGTTCTTTCGGTCACGACCCACAGCTCGTGACCATAAGTAAGGGTAGGAACGTAGATCGACTGGTAAATCGAGAGCTTCGCCTTTCGGCTTAGCTCCTTCTTTACCACAACGGATTGATACAAAGTCCGCATCACTGCAGACGCTGCATAAATCTGCTTGTTGATCTCCCGTTCCATTCTTCCCTCACTCGTGAACAAGGCCCCAAGATACTTGAACTCCTCCACTTGGGGCAGGATCTCATCCCCGACCTGGAGAGTGCACGCCACCCTTTTCCGTCTCAGATTTGGAGGTGCTGATTCTCATCCCAGCCGCTTCACACTCGGCTACGAACTGCTCCAGTGAGAGTTGGCGATCACGGTTTGATGAAGCCAACAGAACCACATCATCTGCAAAAAGCAGAGATGCAATACTGAGGCCACCAAACCGGACCCCCTCTATGCCTCGGCTGCGCCTAGAGATTCTGTCCATAAACGTTATGAACAGAATCGGTGACATAGGGCAGCCTTGGCGGAGTCCAAACCTCACTGGAAACGAGTCCGACTTACTGCCGGATATGCGGACCAAACTCTGACTCCGGTCGTACAGGGACCGAACAGCCCTTATCAGGGGGTTCGGTGCCCCATACTCCCTAAGCACCTCCCACAGGACCCCCCGAGGGACACGGTCGAACGCCTTCTCCAAGTCCACAAAACACATGTAGACTGGTTGGGCGAACTCCCATGCACCCTCGAGGACCCTGCCGAGGGTGTAGAGCTGGTCCACTGTTCCACGGCCAGGACGAAAACCACACTACTCCTCCTGAATCTGAGATTCAACTTCCCGATGGACCTTCCTCTCCAGCACCCCTGAATAGACCTTACCAGGGAGGCTGAGGAGTGTGATCCCCCTGTAGTTGGAACACACCCCCTTCTTAAAAAGGGGGACCACCACCCCAGTCTGCCAATCCAGAGGCACTGTCCCCGATGTCTACGCGATGCTGCAGAGGCTTGTCAACCAGGACAGCCCCACAGCATCCAAAGCCTTGAGGAACTCCGGGCGAATCTCATCCACCCCTGGGGCCTTGCCACCGAGGAGCTTTTTAACCACCTCGGTGACCTCAACCCCAGAGATAGGAGAGCCCGCCTCAGAGAACCCAGACTCTGCTCCCTCATGGGAAGGCGTGTCGGTGGAATTGAGGAGGTCTTCGAAGTATTCTCCCCACCGGCTCACAACGTCCTGAGTCGAGGTCATCAGCGCCCCATCCCCACTATACACAGTGTTGATGGTGCAACTGCTTTCTTCTCCTGGTGGACCAGAATTTCCTTGAAGCCATCCGGAAGTCTTTCTCCATGGCCTCACCGAACTCCTCCCATGCCCGAGTTTTTGCTTCAGCGACCACCAAACCTGCATTCCGCTTGGCCAGCCGGTACCCATCAGCTGCCTCTGGAGTCCCACAGGCCAAAAAGGCCCGATAGGACACCTTCTTCAGCTTGACGGCATCCCTCACCGTTGGTGTCCACCAACGGGTCCGGGGATTGCCGCCACGACAATTTGTGTCATATCCTTACGGCCACATTTCCGGTCGGCCGCCTCAGCAATGGAGGAGCGGAACATGGTCCACTCGGACTCGATGTCCCCCGCCTCCCCCGGAACGTGAGCAAAGTTCTGTCGGAGGTGGGAGTTGAAACTTCTTCTGACAGGGGATTCCGCCAGACGTTCCCAGCAGACCCTCACAATACGTTTGGGCCTGCCACGTCGGACCGGCATCTTCCCTCACCATTGGAGCCAACTCACCACCAGGTGGTGATCAGTTGACAGCTCCGCCCCTCTCTTCACCCGAGTGTCCAAGACATGCGGCCGCAAGTCCGATGACACGACCACAAAGTCGATCATCGAACTGCGACCTAGGGTGTCCTGGTATCAAGTGCACGTGTGGACACACTTATGCTTGAACATGGTGTTCGTTATGGACAATCCGTGATGAGCACAGAAGTCCAATAACTTAAAAAGCAGAGTATTAAATAAAATGAATATTCCAAGCAAACAATTATGTAATTGAACAGATACCTGAAACAGTCCAACAAAAATGGTTTAAAAAGCAAATCTAAAGTTAATTAGCCAGGTTTTAGAATTATGTGAAAATGTGCAAAAGGGGCTGTAAAAAGAATATGACACGGTGAATATGCACACTGATTCAAAAGGCATGTGAGCAAAGATGAGCAATTAAATGCTCGTTGGATAGTACAGATGTTTTTACTTTACAGTAATTATTATACTGTAAAGTAAACATGGTAGCTCTTGTTTACAAATGTGATGAGAGAATAAAATAAGATGAACCTTTATGAATGTCCAGAGGAAGAAATTCTGTTTTTGAGACAGCTAATAGTAAGACTGTGAAAAAAAACCACATTAAATAACGTGCTTGCGTGGGTTTTCTCGGTAAAGTCCGGCTTCCTCCCACAATCCAAAAAAGATGCACGGTAGGATAATTGATGACTTGAAGTTGTCCATGAATGACTGTTTGTCTGTACATGCCCTGTTGAATGGCTGGCACCCAGTCCAGGGTGTACCCGGCCTCTTGCCCAAAGTCACCCGCAGGACAAGTGGTCTAGAAAATAGATGGATATACCCGGAAAACACATACACACATTACACAACAATGTCAAGTTGCTGGAAACTGTCTCTGTAATAAATAACAATATGGAATCATAGTAAATTAAAGGGTGTTTTTCATGCAACATTCCTAAAGTTGCAAATCCCTGCTCCTAGATGGCACTCTTGGGCCACAGAAATGGAATCTTGACCTGCAGGATTTTTGCTAGCGCTGTACGGTTCCTATTCAGTGCTTGGAGGCGGTGATGTGCAGCCCAGTGTTTTAAAGGTGCGACATCCATGATTAAGGCCTCAACGATAACATCAGATGATTTGATTCTTTAATCAATTTCCCAGCCTTTGCTTTTTTTGTTTCCTCTCAAGGTTGTAACCTTGAATGGAGAATCATGAAACATCGGCCCTTAAAGCTCTTGCCAGTACACAGACAAGCACTTAAACTCTTGTCCATTCCAAACTAGATCAAGGTGATAAGAAAGCAGCTTTAATAGGATCACTGCTAGGGTTAGATGGAAAGTGGATCAGCGCTCATTGATGCAGCCAGTGCACTTTTCTAAATTGGACAGGAAGCCATTCCGGTATATCTACATAAAAAAAAGAATTACACAGACTTCAAATTAATGAACGATGTTGATATATAACTATCACCAATGATTATGTTGCTTTTGGCATTACGAACAGCCAAGGAGGGATTCCTTGACTCTATGAACTCACAAAAAGTGATAATCCTACACTTTAAATTGCCACCCCCCCTAATCTTATACTTTAAATTCCCTTGTTTTACAAACCTTGACTTCACGTGTACATGACTAGATTACCAAGAGGATATCTGACAAAGACATCACAGCTCCCCAGAGCTTCCAATGAAAGGCCTATTTGTTAAGTAGTTAAAATTATCCAATATTTACATTTTCATCCTACCCACGTCAATGTGATTTTACCCCATCCAAAACAGAAATAGTGTTGGGTCCTAATCCATGCAGGCTGAAGAGTTCGGAAGTCACGACAATGTACTGTCGATCATATTTAGCCTCATTAATGTATGCAGTATTTCAACAGCTTCAAATGTTCCCGCACAAAAAGTTGAATGATGCACATTATCTGACGATTATCCCTCCTGAGAACTGGAACAACAAAGCAAACTGATAATGTGAAATAAACACAACATGAATGGAAAACATGAATCATAACAAAAAGACTAACTAAAAACTGAACAAATTAGATAAAATTTGGTAAAGTTGCACTGTCTAATAATATCCAACAGGAGTACTGGTGTTCCAGAATGACTTTGCAAACATGTACCTTCCTTGGTTACCTATTTAGCTTCATGAATGACACACTGATGCTGCAAAAGAGAGGAATTCATTTCATAATACGTTTACTATTACGGTTGCCATCAAATTCCGGTTCACCATCCGGTGTCTTGGGGGAAGCAATGCACCATCAACACCCTGTTAAATAGGGATGGAGGCGCTGCTGACCTCGTCTCGGTACGTTGTGAGTCAGTGGGGAGAATGCGTTGAGGGCACCAATTCCACTGACATGTCTTCCTATGATAATACAGAGTCAGGGGACTCTGAGGTGGGCTATTCCATTTCTGGGGTTGAGGTGACCAAGGTGGTTAAAAAGCTCCTCGGTGGCAGAGCCGAAGGGGTGGGTGAGATCCGGCCAGCTCTGGATGTTGTGGAGCTGTCCTGGTTGCCTCACCTCTGCAACATAGCATGCACATCAGGGATAGTGCCTCTGGATTGGCAGACCGGGGTGGTGGACCTGGTAAGAGTTATTCGGGGGTAGAGAATGGATGGAACGTTAGTAGTTGCCGTTTATAGTAACGCACTGTACAACTACATATCATCATCCTTACAGGTATTTCTAATATGTTGTCTATTTGCAAAGGTTGCACTTCTATAATGTTCAATGTGACCAGTGATTTACATTTGGGGGTAATTTATTCAGGGCATCCTTTGACTGTATGTACAGTTCTTTCACAAAACAAGATCAAAGCCAACTTTTAAAATGACCAGTCTTGCCATGCCATGTGTCATGTGACATGACACATGGCATTGAATCAGAACGCCATATAATATAAATTGATTTGTAGCATCTTGGGATTAAAAAAAAAAATAAATACATTAGTTCATGCATTTCTTGATGGCATTAATGATAAGTATAATGAGTATCAACTAGCCATGGGGACAAATGATGTCCACCAACAAGAGCAGTGAATGAGTTTTTGGAAATATGAAGCCACACGCAGTCATTTTCCATAATTCCATTGTGTCTAAACATGAAACAGCGCCTTTAGATACAGTATATGGCACGTAACCACATCAGAATCAGAATCATCTTCATTTGCCAAGTATGTGCAAAAAACACACAAGGAATTTGTCTCCGGTAGCTAGAGCCGCTCTCGTACGACAACAGACAGTCAATTGGCAGAGAACACTTTTGAGACATAAAAACATTGACAAAAAACAGTCACTGAGCAATAAAGGGTTGCTAGTTATCTGGTAATGCCGGTAGACACGAATAAGAACAAACAAGCATGCAGAAAGCTTGTAAATTAATCATGGACAAAACAGGTCCACATGATTGAGGCCTTGACAAATGCTTATAATTGTCATTTCCTCCTACATTTAAAGTCACATGAGCATAGACGTACCCCAACACTGGGTTGCACTCCACTTTCACTTCTGAATTACAGTTCGCGCTCTTGCACAACCAAATGTGGTGCAATCTCTGCAACGCTATGACATCATGGTGAAGTCAAATCTTTTTCCTGGAATAAAGATCACTTCCTGTCACTGCAAATCCCTGAGTGGTTGCCGCGCAGGCGCCCAACACAGACTACTTACTTCAGGCCTCGACACTGCTGCCATTCTCCCACCAGGCTTCATTCTGACTGACATAACCATTAGAAATGGTTCCGCCTGTCTAGGTCTTGCCTCCATAATAGGTTATCCAGCAAGAGAGACACTGAGAAGCGCATGAGTTGCACAGAGTGAAAGACAGACTATTTTCCAGAGAGCAGTAGACTCTGTCTAACTCTTGACTGCCGGAATAATGATGAGTGAAGCCCCGGCCTGAATACGAGTGGACGAGGAACTAATGATGAAACAGGCATGGAGGGAGCTCAGTTTCTTGCGTCGCTTGTCAGTATGATGGATGTCTCCTACACTACGCCTTTGTACACCCCATCCACACAATATATTGCAGACATCTGCATACAGAAATACAGTAATCACATATTTCAAACTGATGAAGTGAGAGCCTGCAGAGTCCCGGTGAGGACATGCAACAACTAAACAAGAGAAGCAGATAAGAGAGGACAAAAAAGGACAGGACAGGATGTGGGAAAATGAGCAAGGCAGTGCTACTGTCGAGTGGTGCGGTGGGATTCTTTTTTTTAAGTGTCTAAACACCTGTAAGAACCTGTGAGTTGATATCTTTGTATAACCTGTGTTGTTATAAGTGATTCCAGCACAAGTAATTCAAGTCTATAGTGTTTCTATCGAACTTATTAGTGAATGAACACCATATCACATGCATGCTAGTCAGCTGGTGCACGGAGTTGCTGAGCCGGCACATCGAGGAAAGGTCCACTGCACTTTGACCCTTTCCTGCCAGTCAAAGGCTTTTACGGCTAACTGACTAGAAATCATTGAAAATTTACACGTAATAATTTGAAACACTTATTAAGAATTAGAATAGAACTGAAAGTTTATCTTTAATCAGCCATTTTCCAGAAAGTTTTCCAATTGCTTTTGGTATGTTTATATTCATAAACTAATACAAATAGTTATGTCCGCATAGTGACACCCCTATATCCAAATTGCAATGGTAGTGATTGTGATGAAGGATCACAACATTCCTATTCCTGGTGCAGCTCCAGCAAACGCTTGAGTGTATTTGGAAAATAGCTTTTTTTATTTTATTTGATTGCGTTGCATTCTGTTGCACTGTATTCAATATGTTCTAAGTGAACACAATGAAGCAGCATTTATTTAAAGAAGTGCAATGTCATTGTTTTTTTTTTTTATTAAGGTGGGTGTGCTTCTGCTTGCAGTCTTTTAATACTAGCCAAATGTCATGAGGCCAGATCCCTCTCTCAACTTTAGGACCATTTATCAGCCAACTTATTGCTTTTTATTGCAAGGAGGAAGAAAGAGGAAATATCTCAAGAGGCATCACGAGAAAAACAACAATAACTAAGCTAACCGGAGTCCAGATGTGCAGCAACACAATATTGTTTATTTCTGGGCTTGTTTCCAGATGAGCAGCGATCTATCATACCTCCTATCTGCAACCTGAGGATTCCATTGTGGCCCAACACAATATGTCCACCGCTGAACAAAAGCAATGCCAGGGAGCCAATTTCCTTTTAGCGTCACGAATGAGAACCCCATTCATCAAATCATAAAGGCAGACAGAAGCTGAGTCGAAAGACATTATCAAGCTGTCCAAGCACTAACCACCGTAAGACAGGCTGGAGGGACTGCACCTTTTCTGTTGTTTTTGTGTTTGAAGTTTTTCTTCATGGCCTTGCCAGCAGAAAGCCAATATTCCTCAGGTTGAAGCCCGCATACTGTAAGTCAATACAGGCATCCAATGGAGGTGTGATTCACTGAGCTGGTGCATTTCACATTGATTTGTTCGGGCCAACGCTCCTGCCAGGGATCCACAATCAGACCTGCTGACCTTGCATCACCTGACAATCGCACTCCATTAAGCCATTACATATCCAACTCACAACATCTTATGAATAAAGATAAATAGATATATGACATGAGAAAATAGACTCCAAGAGATGCCTTGGGTGCCTCCCTGTTAAAGTAGGTGACTCGAGTGTCAGCGCCACATGAGCTGTCTCCTAAAGTGAAATTTTAAATCACATCAATACCACTTTGTGGTAATTGAGGAAGGTTTACATGCCCTTGTAGCAGGAGCTCTACTCCTGCAGACAAAATGGCAGCTTGTGGTTAGGACAGCTGTGTTCTGCGTTGGACTAATTTAGGCAAGTTCAAACTTCAAATGGAAGCAAAAGAGCTTTCCATCTAAGCCTGAGCAATATCCACCTGCCATTCTGAACTTACAAACAAGCCTTATAAAGTCTACACACTCCTATTTAAATGCCATTCTTTTCTGATGAGACCAAGATAAATTTTAACTTTTTTTTTTTGCCCGTAGGTGTGACTGTGAGTGCGATTGGTTGTTTGTTTGTATGTGCCCTGCGATTGGCTGGCAACCAGTTCAGGGTGTACCCCGCCTCCTGCCCGATGACAGCTGGGATAGGCTCCAGCACGCCCGCGACCCTAGTGAGGAGAAGCGGTTCAGAAAATGGATGGATGGATGTTTGTATTTCATTGTAAAATAAGGCTTCCAACCTCCCATTCTAGCCCATAGTCCAGTCTATGAAGACATTTCTTTAACTCCTTCAATGTTGCTGACAGCCCCATGGCAGCCTCCCTGACCTGTTTTCTTGTCTTTTCATCCATTTCTGGGGGGTATGTGCAATTATTGGCAATGTCATCATTGTGCCATATTTTCTCCACTTGATGATAACCGTCATCACTCTGTTCAACAGTACAGTCAATGGCTTGTAAATTATTTTGTGCTCTTGTCCCAACTGATACTTTTGAATCAAGAGAACCCTCTGATGTTGTGGAAGCTCTTTGGACTATGGCTTGTGGTGTGAGATATGACAACAAAAATGTTAGGAAAAAGAAAATTCTAGAGTAGCTGAACGTTATCACAGGAACTTAAAATGGCGGCAGGTGTGTGCGGATTCCCATTTAACGTTTGAATGTGATTGGTTGATTCTAAACACAGCCACATCCCCAATTATAAAAAGGTGTGCACAAACCACACTATCTAATAGTTGAATTTTACTTCCCCGAAAACTTACCCTGCTCCATTTTTTTTTTCAATCACAAAAACTTATTTCAAGCGTGTATACTTTTTATACCCATGTGGCTTTATATATATATATATATATATTCTAAATAGATGAGCAGGTGTGATGCTCATGCCCATTTCCCCCCACCAATTATCACCAATTTCATGTAATTTCCAGATATCAATTCACCAAATAAAAATGCACTGTAAAACAGAATATGTATAGTGGGTATGAATCATTTTAGTCTTAAATGGGTGTGGCTTTTTATTAAAGTCATTATGATGAGAATTGTTCTACACAAAACACATTAACCCCACCCCACACATACATACAATTTACACGCACTAAATTTATTCCGTAGTTGTACAAGGATTACAAGGATGTTTTGCTTTCAAGTTTTAACTTCAATCAAATATAGGGTAACAATTCCAACACCGATACAGGCATCTTAAATATTATACAACTGACAAAAAACAAAAGGTCTTGCAAGAAAAAAAAAAAGTCCTCTTTTTTTATGTATACGTGTGAAATCAAAGGTACACTAAATCTATGCACTTCCAGGGTAGAAGCTCCCATACTACCTTCTGCATTTTAAACCCCATTGGTCGGACTGTACATACATATAAAAAAAGGATTAAAAGTGTGATTTTTTTTTTGTAACACTTGCCGAAAGAAAAAAAAAATCCCTACAGACATTTGAGTGGAATAAAACACCTGTGTGTAGACAAACATCCCATTCTCTAGGGCGTGGTTCACTCCTTTCTGCGCTTTTTGTCGTGGTAGTCGTCCTTGGAGCGGCTGCTGGTGGACGCTCTCTTGGAGCCACCATGCTGCTTGGCCTCCTCCAAGAATTTGTCCAGGCCGAAGGGGTCCTCCTCGAACTGGACAGGCCCCTCGCGTCTCTGCCCGTGGTCAGCACCTGAGAACTCTTTGTCGGGAACAAACCTGAAAGAAGGAAGCACAATTAGATTGCATCACTTCAATTTTACTTCAACTCAAATCTGTTTGCAGGAGGCGTCTGCTATCTGGTGAATATTAACTTTAAAGTTTTCAAACTAAACTTCCAGGTTAGTGATAGAATCAGAGCTATTAAATATAATTGTCCCATCTAAGCCCATTTCTCCATGCCTGAGTTTATCACATTAAACCATACTCCGGGTTAAGCAAATCTGATAAAGCCGATCCTTCTAAGAACAGCAATCTGCTTTCTAACTCGTGCGACTTCAGGAATCAGAGCACGTGCAATACATAACTCACTCAACTAAATACATATCTGTACGGGCACAATGCTGGTGTCACATGATTAACAGAACTGTCAGCATGCTCTCTGCATCATAAATTCTTCTTGACTGGTAGCCAATAAAGAACATAGGGGTTTACATGTACAAGGGTACCTAGAATTATTGAGTGCCCCAACTTATGGGTTTTTTAAGTTACGAGCTGTCATTTGGTCGATTTTTTTGCTTTGTGTTGCAAGTTACAAGCGAACTTCAGATACAATGCCGCTTTAGGGGGTGGGGGGACCACTTTCAGCCATTATTGACAGGGACAAACACACAAATACAAAATGAAAACAGTCGCAAGGAGCATAGAGAAGATACATGCACTGAACGGCATTGTAAACGGCCAACCAAAAACGATGTCAGTTCCTGCTGTCACTCAATAGGTTATGCCTTTGAAAGGCACATGTCATCACATGAATACTAAAGTGTGTGGCTTTCAGCTTAATTACTTTACAAAACCACTTTTTCTTTCCATTCCCTTGTATTGTTTTTATATCTACATTTCAGAAAAGAGTGCAATTTTTCTTGATTAAAACCATAAAATAATTTTGTTTATTGGGGGGCTGGAACAGATTAAGGGCATTTCGATTCATTTCTATTGGGAATACAGATTTAGCATACAAGTTGGTTGAGTCGTGAGCTTGGCCACAGAACAAATTAAATTTGTAGTTTGCGTTTCTTTTGCAAAACTAACTCCACAACTTGAATGTAACAAATGTTCCAAATACCTGTTGTTTTGCATGAGTGTGTCAAAGTCATCGGCATAGGCGTCCTTGTCGATGGCTTTGCTGGGTCGGTAGATGTTGGAGGCCATGTCTCTGCCACTGCGGAAAGGCTGGTCGTACACATTGTACGTCTCATCCTCACCACCGGCAAAGCCGCTATCCATTCCCTGGGAAGACAAATAGGGAAGGAAAAGTACACGTTAAGTAACGATCTAAAATGCCCAAACCATTTTAAGCGGGTACACGGTCAGTTCTTATTTGACACCTTTTCCTCTCTTTGCATCAAAGTAGGGCTGCCACAAACGATTATTTTTCTAGTTGACAAGTGACTGAATATTTTTGCAATTAGTCGAATAAACGGATCATATCGCTGCTGTCGGGCCGAAAACTGCTATGTCCAAATGGTCAATTCCATATTTTTTCAAGTTTTCAACATACAGTAAATACTGCCGCTATTTTGGTTTCCTGAAAAGTGATCATTTTGGAGAAACGAGGATGCCAGCCAAAGCCAGTGATATTAAATCGCAGCTTATCACACGAGCAAGCAGCTGCTCTTCGACAATCATCATTAGCTTCCAATTTTAAGTAAGGTATGTGCAAAAGATAATGAGGATAATTTGTAACCTTTCATTGATCCGGAAAAAACATTAAGAATAGTTTATATGCAATGTTAAGGTGGTAATAGAACATCAACTTTTAATAAACTTAGCAGCTTGTACCAGTGTTCCTGACACGGTTATATATGATAGTGCAAATTAAAATGAAGGCGATACTCTGGCCAGAAGGCGAGACAACAGGCAAGCAGTGTGAGGATTCAAGCACTTTTGAGAGAAAAGCAAAGCGTAAAAAAATAAACGAGTACATCGACAACTTACATTTCATTGTCAAAGAGAGCAAGCTGTTTTCAACACTTGAAAAAATATGGAATTGACCATTTGGACATAGCAGTTTTCGGCCCGACAGCAGCGATAGTCCTGTGTTCTTCCATCACAGTCTGGTTTGGTGCTGCTACAAAAAAGGACAAACTCCGACTGCAACGGACAATCAAAACTGCTGAAAGGATTCTCGGTACCCCCCTACCCACCATTGAGGACTTGCACGCTGCCAGAAGTAAGACAAGAGCGTGCAAAATCCTCTCGGACCGTCTGCACCCCGGTCACCAGCTCTTCCAGCTCCTTCCCTAGGGTAGGCGCTACCGATCAACGCAAACTAGAACTAGTAGACATTCCAACAGCTTCTTCCCTCTTGCGATCAACTTCTTAAACACCTAACCTATAATTCCATTACAATAAGCTGGCAGTTTTTGACTTGAGTTCGTTGTCACATTTCTGTGGGGCCAATTATGTATTACTCGTGCACTCACTGTAGTTGTCTCGCCATGCTGCACTATTTGCATATACTGGCCACTCATGCCAGAGTAGCATCTGCTCCATTTGCACACTGATTGAGGAGTATCTGGAACATTTGCACAACCGACATTGTCCCAGATGATCGCACTACTCGTCACTTTAAACCGCATACACTCCTTGAAGTCTCAGCGCCCTTTGCACAATGGTCATTGCACCGGACTATCGCAATATTAGTCATTCGAACTGCTCTAAGTGCTAGAGGACTCTGCGTCTTTTTGCACAATTGTTTTTTGTCAATGTCTTTATGTCTCCAAAGTGTTCTGTAAATTGACTCTCTGTTGTACTAGAGCGGCTCCAACTACCAGAGACAAATTCCTTGTGTGTTTTGGACATACTTGGCAAATAAAGATGATTCTGATTCTGATCTTGGCAGCCCTAGTCACCAAAGGGCCAACTATCAAATGTGCCCAGAAGACTATCCTGAGTAGTTATCATGTGGTGTAGGCCATATTAAGTTATTATCCCTGATGTGATAGGAAAAGAGTTGGTGGCGACAAAGTGTCAAACGTTCAGTATTTCTGATCACAAATCCTAATGTATGTGGTCAAGACTGTGGGCACGACAGACTTTGTGATTGTGATGGAGTGAAAGCGACCTAAGGCTCGCGCTGTTGCCAGACACAAACACTGAAGATGAGCAACTAGTTGTGTTGAGTGTTTACATAATGTGTCTCCCAAATCATTCACCACAGACAATATGTTAGGGAGAAGAGCTTGCAACTGCAATGTAGTTACCAGATAAACTAAGTCTAGCTTTTTTCTTTTTCTTCTTCGACTATTACATTTTCTTCTCACTTTGCATTTTCGGATTTGAGGAAGGAGACTCTCAATAGTCACTGGAGATATTGTTCTGCGTGTAGTGTGCTGTGTTGGTAATCTTGAATACACTTCAACAGCAGCAGTAAACATGCAAGATTTCCTTGTGTGAAAAATTGTTAAGACCTGCTTAAGGCTTTAATAAACAAAAACAATTACCGTAACTTTCAAACTGATTCTAACATACTGGAAAGCAGGAAGGACAACTCATGACGGAGCCTTTGGTAGAAACAGATGACACTTTACTCATCTTGGGTCATGATGTGGAGAAGGCAGTTATGATTATGACACTCACTTTACTCTGGTTGAAGAGTCGCTGGTCATATTGAGCCTCGCTGGTGGTGCGAGGGTTAGGCACACCCAGAGCGATGAGCTCACTAATGTCTCGGTCCTGGTCCCGTTGCAGTTTGGATCTGAAACAAAAAGACAAAGTTGTACGACCCAAACATGAATTCATGAGAAAATGTGAAACCCAGGCTTTCTATATGCATAAGTGCAGGGTTGAGTATGTCCAGCACCTCTTATCAGGGGCTGCCCTGGAAATGTTCCTGTCGTGTTGTCTCTCTTTCCTTCTGTCGTGGCGGATCTCATCACGCTCCCTTGCCTCGCCGTCCTCTCCACCTTGATCCAACATGTGAGTGAAATAGAACATTTAGAAGAAAGAAGGGATTTGCAACACACTTTTAAAGGATATGCAGAATAAAATCCAGACATACAACTTGTTTGGTCTTGATATTGACATGTCTCACCTTTGTCCCCGTGGCTTTTAATTCCTGCTCTGCGATCTCGGGCCATTTGGGCTAACTCCCTGAGTTTCTCCTCTTTCTTTTCTTTCTCCTTTTGGGCCATCTTCTTTTCCACCTGGGCTCTCATCTCCACCGCCTCTCTGGCCTAGAGACACAACCAAAAGTTCATGTATTTGTTTCAAAATCCTTATACTGTAATGAATAAATTAGGCAGACATGGTAGTAAGTTGAGTAGAACACAAAACTATAGATGGTTTCCGTACCTTAAAGCTTTACAAAATAAAAAATTTTCTTTCTTCTTCAGGTGTAACAAAGCACTGTCAATATTATAAATTTACTGATACACTGATATACAAGGACTGTATTTAACTACAGTATCTCAACTTTTCAAAATGAAAGCAACAATGTTAAGATCTCAACTAATGTAAACACAAAATATGAAGATATTACAAAATAAATGTTTAAATAAAACAAATCTGTGATTCTAATTTACTCCCACCCAAAAAAAAAAAAAAAAACATGACAGGAACGTCAGCATCCCAACTAAGGATATAAAGGACCATGCGTGACAGTACTTTTCTATCAGCAATGTAGAGTGCCTCAGCCAGCTTGGCGAAGTTTTCATTGATGTGAACGGTTTGCAGCCCCCTGCCATCAGCCGCCAGACGCTTGTCGAGAGGGATGGTGTAACCCTGGAACAAAGACAGCCGTGATCACTCACAAAGAGGCAGAGGGCCACATTGAAGTCATATAAATTTGAATTTGGTGGTACATTACCTTAGCGTTCTTCCAGTTGGAGATGCATGGAGGAATCTTCCATTCCTGTTGTTCCTTAACTGTCATCTGAAACCAAGAAGAGGAAAAATTAAAGTTAATTGGACCGGCTGAAAATAAAATGTATTTTGTTTTAAATACGTTTTAGGGACTGTAGGCCAGAGGAGTACAATACAGGGTGTTCTCGGTTTACAACGGAGTTCAGGTCCTACAGAGATGACGTCATCCGAATTTGTATGCAAGTTGGAAAGAGGCAGAACGTTTGATAACATGTTGAATCCTATCATGAACCAATGCTAACGCTGTAGTAAAATCATAATTACGGCAGATATTTGTAAGGAAAACCCTTCCAGTCCATAAATATAAAACAATCAGATGGAAAAACAGTCAGCACGGTGCTAACTGAGCATACCTTCTTGTGCTGCGTGACAGCGTATTTCGATGCTGCTGTGCAAACTACTTCAATGGGCTCCATTTGCAACATCGAAATGTCATAAATTGGTATCGTCATAAACTGAGGACCCACTGTATACAATCTCAAATGTGGAATTCCAAAAGTACCTTTCTGCTTGGAGAATGCATGACAGGTGCTGGGGGGGAAGGAGGTCCACGAGGGATCTTCTTGTTGATTCTGTAACATTTATTTTGAATCAAATGCTGTAAGGTTCAGAACAGTGTTGAAAAACAGCTATGCCATATCATGTATAATATATAAGGACATGGACATGATTACTTAAAACGTGGCGGCTCCATGGGGTCTTTCTGCATTTCCACCATGCGGATGACTCTTTGTTTGGCTCCAGAGTTGAAAGCCACTCCCTGCTGGGATGGGGTGTATCTGATAGACAGACAAAACCAGATAACTTCACTTCGGATATTAGAAAATGTTTTATTTACAGCATTATAATGCATTCTCGGGCTGTATGCTGACAAGCAGTTTATATTGACATCTATCTTTATGGTACCCTTCTCTTTCTTTCTTTCTGGCCAAACTCTGGAATTCCAACAAGGGACACCTACCGACTAAAGACTTGTGGGAATACAGTATGTGTATTGTTGCCGCATTACACAATGTGTTAACTTTGTTAGCAATTCAGACTTCTCCATTAACTGTGATAATGAAAATTGTGTTGATACCTGATGTACTGTGCTGGGGCCTGTTTGTCTGCTGCTCGCACAGGCATGGCAGCAGCAATCTTTTGTGATACCTGCTTGCTGAGGGCCACACGAGTCTTCTCAGTCAGCTACAAGGAGGACACAGCAAGGACACTAAAATCAGTCTCATTGACCAGGACTCTTTTGTATACAGTAATCTTGTTTGTGTCGCGAATACAAACGCCAAATAAACTAGTTTCACTGTGATAGAATACATCATCATGCGGAACTTCCAGTGTGCAGCCAACCACAGGAAGAAAGGCATGGAATTGTTCTCTATTTTGTTAGCATTTCACATTAGATTATTTTATACACATGGACATTTATGACTTTACTACTGTTAATATTACACTACTGCATTCCAACGTACAAAATTGGCTTAGGTCAGTGTCGTAGGAACGCAAAGTCGTCTCAGTGTACTGCACAGCAAAGCAGAGTGTTTACAGGTCTTCAGAAGAATAGGCTTCAGATGCCAAAAAACTGGGAAATTCAAGTCGGTGAGTGGCGTGGCCGCAAAGTCTGAACCGCTATGTAGGGGGGGATTACAATTTTTTTTTAAATTAAATAAATAAATAAAAGAGCCCTGCAATCATTTCGAATCAGTACTAAAGGAATTCAGGTCCTATGAATACAATCAATGACATGCCCACAACTTGATTAACAGTTTATCTTTTACAAAACTGCATGGTGCTACAGTTGGTATCATTTTCCCAACAATGAAAAAAAATCTGTGGGTACCTCATTCTTTATGAAATCCCTGTTAAGTGAAAATAAATGTTTTCTAAATTTGACACATCACAGAGAAGAGTGTTGTTACCAAACTTACCAAAGTATATAATTATACAAAATGAGGCTTCAAAACCGCGAAAACTCCAGCCATTGACTCTGCTCTCAAAAGCTGTGGCTGTGTTTGCTGAAAGCGTGAAACCAAGCCCTGCTGAAAAATGGATGCTACGTTGTCTAGGATCCATCTTAATTCTTTCACACACCAATTGTTTGAGCCGTGAAAATATACCCGCTTAAAACCCCTGGTGTCTGGAATATATTCCACCTGGTCGTTGTGAGGCTTTTTCATGCCATGAGAATGAGGCGCTTTAAAGACGCCATGCCAATGCTAATTCCCAATCAGAATCGCCCCCCCCCCCCCCCTCCTTGCGCTTCCGGCTTTCTCTCTATGACGTACACACACAGCTGACAATGAGGTGCTTTAAAGAAGTCACGCCAACGCAAAGTCCTGGTCCACACACGTAAGACTCCCCCCGTACTTGCTTTTCCGCTTATCTCTCCGTGATATGTGTGCACTCAAGGCTGACAACATGAAACAAAGAGAGAGAGGCAACTCTCAAAACAAATAGAAACACATTTCTGAGTTCATTTCACAGGGTCTTTAAATACACTCATCTCCCCCTACCTCTTGTACAGCTTCCTCATCTGGCTTCTGTAGCTCTGGGATGTCTTCATTCATTACTTCTTTGGGAAGTAGATCCGTATACTTACTGAAGATCACCTGCAACAAAGGCACAAAATGCTCGATTAGATCTCTTAGACGTGTGATCATCTACTGCAGTGATTCCCAACCTTTATTGAGCCAAGGCAGATATTTCACATTTGAAAAATCTCACGGCACCCCAACAAACGAAAACGTCACTAAAAGTGGATACACAAGTCAATTATACACTTTGTGCCATCTAATAAAAGAGCATTTATGTGTTCTGTCTGTCTTTATATACAGCTGGCGTAGATAGATGAACAAAGAGACATTATTTTTTTGTAAATAAATAATATTCTGACCAATTAAGTGAAATTTGCTAATTTCCCACAGCACACCAGAAGAGCTCTCATGGCACACTGGTTGGGAATCACTGATCTACTGAATCAAGTTTAGATATGTAAAAAATAATCATTGACATTTTCCAGTATTTTGTACAGTATTTGGTCATGTAGTAATAACTTACAAATGTAATAGACCACGCCTCACCAATTGTGGAGATATAGTAAATAAGACGAGACGAGACATGTTACTTTACTCTCCACATACAAACGGAGTGTTTTTACATCAAACAGCCATCTACTCTTTGAAGCCAACAATTCCTTTGAGGATACACGTCCCCTCTTGTAGGTCACCACACCATGTTAATTGTAAGCAAGAACCTTTTCTCACTGAAAGATTGGTGGGCCAAGCCCAGCTATTTTTTCATCGCTGTGTTTATATTTTAAGAGCACGTTTGCACTAATTGAGTGTTTTAACTGCACACCTTGTCCTTGCTTTGTCCTTGTCTTGCTATGGCATCATATTTGACTTTTCCCTCCGCATCCACCTGCATGGTCAAGGCATTGGAGGTTTTCTTTTGCCTACCCATCTCCAGAGGAAACTGTGCCATATGGATCTCTGGAAAAGCACCCCCATCTCCAAAGTCCTACAGCAGACAAATTATTTACACATACAGAATCATGTACGTCATTTTATTCATTCATAAACACCAGACAAAACCTCTACCAATAGGTTGTTCTACATTGGTACCTACCTCCACAGCTCGAGGCATCCATCCATTTCTGTGCCCGTATGGAGGTGGCTCCCTTCGGGAAGCAACCAAGGCAGTTGAGTACGACTTCTGGGCACGAAGTCGGTCTTCTTCTTCCAGCTGATCTTGCGAGAGCTGGGTGGGCGCCGGTAAAAAGCTATAATACACAAAATAATTTAGCTTATCCAAGCTAGCTGGACCACGTGCTAATACACATCGGTTATGAATGAAGTATTTGCAGATACGGTATCCCAGCAACTAACGTATGTCGTAAATATGGTGGCCTGCTATGCTAGCGTTAGCTTCGCGACTGAAACAAAACTACACAGCAGTAAGTGGTGGTCACCTTAGACAAATCGGATCGCTTCAAAATATCTTGCGCGCTGCGTTGATTCGATACAACACACGGAAAACGGATTTTGTTTAAAATGCCATCGATTGAATACACAAAAGACCTTGCCGCGAAGCTTACCTCGTCAGAGACATCTTCCCCCTTCTTCCTCAGCGACCTACGTCCCCCTTCTTCTTCGTTGGATGTCAATGCTGCAACTACCCATCCGTCAATTGCAGTACTGACACCTGCTGGTTCAAGGTAGCAACTACTGTGTTATGCGATTCGGTTTCCGGGTTTACAGTCCACAAATGTACACTAACAGTTCTAGTATCATATTTCCGTACATATCAGACGTGGAAAAATTACACTATATACTTAAGTAAAAGCACAGACATACATAAAAATACTGTGCTAAAACTAGAAACTCTGACAACTCCTGTACTTGTACATAATTTTTATTTTGATTGTATTTCACCTTGCTCTGCGATTGGCTGGCGACCGGTTCAGAAGATAGTTGGGATAGGCTGCAGCACGCCCCCGACCCAAGTGAGGATAAGTGGTACAGAAAATGGATGGATGGACGGATGGTATTTTCCCTTAATTGATCCAGGTAAGGCATTTGAGAACAGATTCTCGTTTACAGTGCCAACCTGCCTGCAGACAGCAGAGTAAAACAAGGCACAAATAAAAGCAAATACAAATAAATACACATACAACTAAATTTACAATGTGATGTACAAAAATATGGACACAATCGAAAACATTAAATATACAACACATTTCATTTTATTTTCTGAACCACTTATATTCACTCGGGTTGCGGGCGTGCTGGAGCCTATCCCATCTAACTCTGGGCAAGAGGCGGGGTACACCCTGAACTGGTCGCCAGCCAATCGCAGGGCACAAGGATTCGCGCCTACGGGCAGTTTAGAATCTTCAATTAATTACCATGCATGCTTTTGGGATGTGGGAGGAAACCGGAATACCCGGAGAAAACCCACGCAGGCACGGGGAGAACATGCAAAAATTGAACTGTGAGGCAGATGCTATATATATATAGATGCTATATATATATTTTACTTTGTGTGTGTGTGTGTGTGTGTGTGGAGCCTGCAATTGGCTGGCAATCAGCCCAGTCATCTGCGATCACACTGCAGCTCACCTGTGACCCTTATGAGGCAAAGCAGTAAAGAAAATGGATGGATTGCTGTTTTATGATCGTTATCAATTGAAATTTGCCGAGTTAGACCACTACCACACTTCACTTTCTGCCACCTTGTAGCTAATTTGAAAACTTTAAAATTAGTGTGGCCTTTTACTTTGTTAAATATTTCATTATATATTTGAATTATTAATGCGGTGCAAAAGAAAAGGACATGTCAAGGTATATTATTCATCGCACTGTGGCAGTGTCTTCACAGGACAATGATGTGGGGAATTACTTTTCTCCCTTATCCATTTAATATCTGAAACTGTGGTTCTCACCCTCATTGTTAACGCTCGTCTCTATGGGCATGTATCGCAGGCGTGCTAGAATCATGAATGAATGAGATATAGTCTTGGGCATAATCGCCAGCATCATTTCTTTCACCGTCTTCATTAATACATCTCTGCCTAAATGACATTGGCTTCCTCTTGTCTGCACCCGCACTAGCCCCACTTAAGAGGCATTAAGCAGTCTAACACTATTTAACTTGCATGACTGATGGAGTGTTTTAACCACCTGAGGGAATGTAGCATCATTTTCAGTTTCATGTTTTCTATGGGTTAAAGGAACATTTTTGAAATGATTATATTTTACTTCAACCAATCAACCAACAGACCAACCAACCACCCAACCAACTAGTCTGACTGTGCCATAGTGCAAGAAAACAAGGTTTATCGAGGCATGATTAGATGAGTTTGGTACAGACGAACGTAAGAGTTCTGATCTCAACCTCATCAAAATGTTTTTTTTTAATTTTAAATTTCTACTGTGTTTTAGTGTTAAACATCCCTGGTGACCATTTACCATAACTGATGTAATAGTTTGAGTTGATGTTTATCCTAATCTACATGTGATACAGAAATAAATGTTATTGTTTTTCTGCTCACACACAATGACTGTTCAAGTGTAGTCATTGTTGTTCCGCTGCAAACAGTCAAACAAACACCCACAGTTTGGCGCCATTATAAACTCATCAATTGCTTGAGCTATGCAATATAAAATCAAACTTCACTTCTTCGCTTTCCTCCAGTTTGTTGTTGATTGTTTCCAAAGCTAAGTTCTGTCAAAAAAAAAAAAAAAATATATATACATAATCATGTCATGATGATTAACAGGTAAGCACTGGGAAAAGGTGAGAAGAGGAAGCATGAGCCTTGTAGCCAAACATGGGGATCAAATAGGAAATGAAAACAACTCCAAGTGGGCCAGCAACCAGTTTGCAGTCTGGTCAAATCACATACACGTTCAGATGCATGCATAATATCCATTTTCACCTGCCACATATACACTGAGCTACTGGAGCGAGCGCTTATTGCAAGAGGCTCAGCATGCTAAACCAAGTGATGCAATCCCACAGTGACACTTTCCTCATTATGTGTCGCACTGCAGTCTTTCAGCTGATGCGATGATCTCATAATGCTTCCCTTCCACACGCGTGCTACATTTTTTATTTTGCTGTCAAACATGGTTAAGCGTCGAATGTCATCACCTTTCTGCTATGCAGCTGTTCAGTTGTTCCAATGCAATGACCAAATGGAAAGGAATGAAACCGACGTGGAGCATTGTAATACGTGATTTTTTTTTTTACTTGTTTTGATCATTTATTGAGAGGACATCTAATAGAATAACCCTTATATAATATGACCCCCCCCCCCCCCAAAAAAAAAAAAACACCATCCAAGAAGTGTGTTTTGTCCTCTAAACTCTTCAATAAAAGTGTTATCCAAGCTAGGGTTTTTACTCAAATCTGGTGCTCCCAGATCAGAGACCCTCCTGGCTAGTATGACTCCCCTCTGCCAGGATCAGGATGGAGTCCAGAGAAAAGGAGCCTAACAAGGTCACCAGAGGTCAGGGACAATTTTTACGATCAAAACAAACTGCAGGTTCTGTGAATAGAGGGCTTAATTTATAGGAACGGTCACCGGCTTTGCGGGCTGAGCAAGACTTGAATTGATATCAAACAATACCCCCCCAAAATCTACTTTTCCTTCTTAATATATGTAGCTACGATTGGAATGTAACCAATCATGTATTTTAGTTGCCTGTATTAATGTAATATCGGGAGCATGCTAAACTACAAACCAGTATGATATACTTTTTTTGTAATTATATTCACTTATATAACAATATGGTTTCTAATGGCAACATTGAAAATTATGTGCATATATCTTAATCACAGAACAATATACATAATGAACGTTTCATCATTATTTAGTTTGAAATATCGCAACATCATAACTATATTATGATAATTACCCATATAGTTTATTTTAAATTGCTTTTATTACATTTCATTGGAACTTTTCATTGTTGCAATTATCTTTCTTTTCTGATTGGAGAAATAATCATTTCATATTGAGCGTAGGTTACCGAACATGCAGGAATATTGTATACTCATTAAAGGGGTAGGTTTCATCCATAAATTTAACACTTGCTATTAGCTACGTATAATAATGGCATAAAAATGATTGGTATTGTCCTCAATATAGCCCCTCGGACGTACTGTACATCTGCATTTATATCTCATTTTCATTAACACACAATAACAATGCAGTTTTTTAATTGACCTATTATGCATACATTACTATTTTACATTACTCTTTGTTTTCAGCTTTTTCTTTTTTCACCAAATTTGTTTGTAAATGCTTTTTATCATGTAAAGCACATTGTGTATGAAATACGCTGTCTCAATTTGCTTTGCTTTATATGACCGATATTACATAAAGCAGATATATAATGCATTTTTTTTTTTTTTTACAGCTCCCAGTGACATGGTTTCATCAAACTGCCTTAAGGATAAAGAATTGCAAAACACTTTACACGCCATTTTGAAATTAGCCTGTTTTAGGGCCCGTCCTCGCCAATGCAAGTGTCTGACTGTATTCCTCGCCCCATTTACTGCTGGGTCTATAATGACTGTGGGGGGGGGGGGGGGAGACACATTTTCAGAAATAAGCGAATAACAAAAGATTTACTTGGTTCTTTGATTTCACCCTTGATGGGTGGGCAGACACCCATCAAGGGTGTCAGGAGACCCAACTATTTGTATACACACAAACAATATAGAAATTTTCTTTTACATTGTCTCCATTAAATTTAGCTCACGTTGAGCTACAGGTCCCATTTTGGCCACTAGATGGCAGAAAAACACAAAGGCGGCCTCTCTTTAGGACAGGAAATCCCAATCCATTCTTATATGCTTTCACAAGATACCTGCAACCATTTGCATATACAATGTGGAATCCAATTTGCATGGGGAAAAAAAAACACTTCATTATCTGGATGATGTTGTAGCCTTTTATGCATGTGTATGCTTCTTTAGTGTGAGTGTACCATGTGCTTGAGCGCAAGCCTGTGTGAGAGCAGCAGAAAGCGTTAGCAGTCTCCGCCTGATAGAGCCAGCGCTGGCCGGTCAGGGCCGCTTTGCATCAGCAAGCGAGCTGTCTGACATATTATTTTCACCTCTGGGCGTTGGACTTTATCCAACCCGAATAGTGCTTTCAAGGTGGTTCAACAACATCAACACGAGAGTTCAAATCACTGGCCCCAGAAGTGAATAATTAATTAACTTAAAATGACTTTGTTGTCCATTGAGAGCTTGATGTGTAGAGAGTAAATATTCAGCTAAGCTTGTTCAAATGCTCACACATGAACTTCACTTTGATGTAATTACTAGGGCCTGCCGCATGTGCTTACTGTAGATAAAGCCTGTTTCATGCTGCGCGCATGCCTTTCAACGCTCCAAACTGCAGTTGCATATGCTGCTGTGACCTTGAGATTGGCGAAGAGGACGTGAAGGCATTGCCGGCAGCAGAAAGCGAAGTCGCACACTTCCTAATCTCCAGAGGCTGTTGCTCGATGAGGAATGCCGATAGTGAGCCTCGGCGACGACTCCAGCAGTGCAGATAGGTATCGCTCAAAATTAGAGCCCTCAAAGTCAGGCGAAGGATTTGAACACAACTTTGAGCATCTGTAGAGCAACCTCATTTTCTGCTCCGTTTCACGTTCAATAAATGTAACACAATTGAGTTTGAGCAGTCGATACAGCACATGCGGACTCACACAGTTAGACTTGGCCGAGCTTTTGTACAAAGCCCACTTTTTTTGGTTGTATCTGTTAATAGATCTGATCAGCGGTGTCGCTCACCTCATGTTGGATCTGTGAGAAGGGGACATCTCAAGATAGAACCTCACTGCAACAGCAACTAATCCAATCACATACATACACACACCAGTAGCTGAATGCAAAGATTCCTACCTGTCACTTTTTTGTTTTGGGAAGCTGTCATAACTGCAGCCCCAAGCCATAGCATGACTTATTTTTTTCTTGGGCAACAACGCCGGTGCTTTCATCTCCATGCATACCTGAGGCGGTCCACCACCAAATTCACACTCTTTATCTAGAGCATGATCGAGTCAAAAAGCATTTTGCTTTTGGGTTTTTGAAAAGTTTTGAGGATGACAAAATTGAAGTTCACACAAACTTGCAAAAATAACTTGCTGTAACAATGCTGTAATGCCAGGCGTGAAGTTATTGATGTCACGTTGTAAAGAAACATTGCTTGCATGAGCACCAACTGCGATTCCTCACAGGACACACTCAAAGCCATCTTTTCACTACCTTTTATTGCGTTGACGTAGAATTTGAATGAACATTAATGCAACAACCCCCTTGTGATCCACATCGCTGTTTTGATTGTGCTTGTGGAAACCTTGACTGAAAATTTAACATTTTTACAGACTTAAACTCCCCTTAAACAGTTTTCGCTGTTTAAGGGGAGCATGATGGTGAAGTTTTCCAAAATGTCTACTTTTAGACCTGCTACCAATTTTTTTTTTTGCATTTTTTTATTCTCCAAAAATACTGTGGCCAATACAACACACATTTTTTCAGTGGAAAATAGTTTTGTGTAACCACCAGTATTGGGTTGAAAAGGTAAGGACAAATCATTTAAAATGGCATATACAAATATAATATCCAGTACATTTGTTTTCAGAGTCTAATCTTAAAGAAACAACAACAGCAACAAAAATCTTTATTGCTCTTAACGTCTATGAAAGTGGGTCGCAATTTTGCAGCAATAGGAAAATGCGGGTCCCAGGGTGACTTGTCTGACTTTCGTGCAGGCAGTGTGGGTCCATTTCCCACTCAGTGACACTGTGAATGTCAGTGTAATTGGTTGTTTGCCTCTGTATGTGCTATGTGAATGACTGGTGACCAGTCGAGGGTGAATTCTGCCTTTCACCCTCAAGTCAGCTGGGATAGGCTCCAGCTCCCACATGTTCCCTGAGCAGGATAAAAGGTATATGAAACAGATGAATCAAAGGACGACACTTTTCACTTCAATGTAATTACATTTTATGTACATTTTACAGTGCAACAAAAGTGTTGTGGAATGCTCAAAACACACGTTTGGAACATTTCACAGGTGAACAGGTTAATTGGAAATAGGTGAGTATCGTGATTGGGTATAAAAGGAGTATCCCTGACACGCTTAACACACAAGGATGGGAGGAGGTTCACTACTTTGTGAAAAATTGCGTGAGAAAGTAGAACTACAGTTTAAGAAAAACATTTCTCAATGTACAATTGCAAGGAATTTAGGTATTTCATCATCTACAGTCCATAATATCATCAAAAGACTCAGAGACTCTGGAAAAATGTCTGCACATAAGTGGCAAGGCTGAAAACCAACATTGAATACATGGGAACAATGTATTCAACCAGCATCATTGTGTAAAGGATATTGCCATGTGGATGCATTAACATTTCAGAAAACCATTGTCAGTTTACAGAGTTTGGAGCTACATCTACAAATACAAGTCAAAACTCTACCATGCAAAGCGAAAGCTTTATATCAGCAACACCCAGAAACGCCGCTAGCTTCTCTAAGATCATCTGAGATGGACTGACACGAAGTGGAAAAATGTAGTGCGGTCCTGTGAGTTCATATTTCAAATTGGTTTAGGAAATCATGGACATTGTGTCCTCTGGGCCATCTGTATTTTGATGAGCGCAATGTTCAGAAGCCAAGATCTGTGATGGTATGGGGGTGTGTTAGTGCCCATGGCATGAGTAACTTGCACATCTCTGAATACATGAAGACACCATTAATGCTGAAAGGTACATACAGGTTTTGGAGCAACATGTGCTGCCATCCAAGCAACATCTTTTTCAGGGATGTCCCTGCTTATATCAGCAAAACAATGCCAAGCCACATTCTGCACATTACATCGTAAAAGAGTGTGAGTACTAGACTGGAAAGCCATCAGGCCAAACCTGTCTCCCATTGAAAATGTGTAGCGCATTATGAAGCACAAAATACTACAACGGAGACCCCGGACTGTTGAGCAACTGAAGTTGTGTCGGCACGGTGGATGACTGGTTAGAGTGTCTGCCTCACAGTTCTGAGGACCGGGGTTCAATCCCCAGCCCCACCTGTGTGGAGTTTGCATGTTCTCCCCGTGCCTGCGTGGGTTTTCTCCGGGCACTCTTGTTTCCTCCCACGTCCCAAAAACATGCAGGGTAGGTTGATTGAAGACTCTAAATTGCCCGTAGGTGTGAATGTGTGTGCGAATTGTTGTTTGTTTCTATGTGCCCTGCGATTGGCTGGCAACCAGTTCAGGGTGTACCCCGCCTCCTGCCCAAAGATAGCTGGGATTGTCTCCAGCACGCCCGCTACCCTTGTGATGATAGGCGGCTCACAAAATGGATGGATGGATGTTAAGTGAATTGTTAGAATATTAAATCTTCTTGGAGTATCGATTTAATTGTGAAAAAACACTTTCTTTCCTATTTCATCTGTAGTCACTATAAACAAATATCAGTTATTCATAATTGATTGTTAAAGTTTCAAAATAATACTCTGTTCACATCACCGATAGCGTAGTCATGTAGTGATTCCTTTGCCTGAATTTCATGCAGGTAGTGTGTGTTGCGTTCCCACTCAGTGACAGTGTAAAAGTGAGTGTGAAAGGTTGTGGGTCTCTATGTGCCCTGTGATTGACAGGTTACCAGTCCAGTGTGTAATCAGCCTTTTGTCCAAAATCAGCTGGGACAGGCTCAAGCTCCCCGCAGTCCTGAACAAAGCAAGCGGTATAGAAAATTGATGAATCAATGCTTTGTCAAATGTCATCCGTAACTACTGATATCAAAACATTCCAAACAAATAAAAACTCGTCTTCAAAGATAAGCATCATTTCCAGAATGTTCTATATCATTGCTTGCAATGTTTGATTCCCTTGGGTTTAGTCAGATCAGCATACAACCGCTTTATGTTCCCATGTGACTTAGGCTCGTCCTCGTCGCATTCACAAAATGATGTGTTTGTGGGAGGAAGAAGAGAAGCCAACTGACATCGACTCAATTGACCCAGCTATCCTGCTGGATTGAACAGTTTTTGGCAGAGTGAACTGTGTTTCAAGGTTATTGCCAGAGATGCAGTGGAACGTAAGGCAGCCTGTAATGAGTGTTTTCCTTTGGGATGGACAGTGACTTTGTGGGTGGGAGGTGATTTTTGGGCCTCGGGCTAGAGAGGAAGGATTATAGACTCTTCTGTCATATTCAGGTAGGAGAAAAGAATTTAGATTGATGAACCACAGAGCACAAGTTTCTCTTGTGGATGTCTACTGTATATCCATCATTCATTCATGTGGCAAGTCGTAATCCCCTTTGGTTCGTTTTACTCAGACCTACATCTAAGCTTCCATCTATTTCTGAGCATAACTGATTTTTTTCCCCTGCTCTCGCATCCATTAAAAGCAATGTATAATACATGTCTGCAATGAATAAATTACAACCCGAATTCCAATGAAGTTGGGATGTTGTGGTAAACATAAATAAAAACAGAATACAATGATTTTCAAATCATGTTCAACCTATATTTAATTGAATACACTACAAAGACAAGATATTTAATATTCAAACTGAGAAACTGTATTGTTTTTAGCAAATCATCATTAACTTAGAATTTTATGGCTGCAACACGTTCCAAAAAAGCTGGGACAGGTGGCAAAAAAGACTGAGAAAGTTGAGGAATGCTCATCAAGCACCTGTTTGGAACATCCCACAGGTGAACAGGCTAATTGGGAACAGGTGGGTGCCATGATTGGGTAGAAAAGGAGCTTCCCTGAATTGCTCAGTCATTTACAAGCAAAGATGGGGCGAGGTTCACCGCTTTGTGAACAAGTGCGTGAGAAAATAGTCGAACAGTTTAAGGACAATGTTCCTCAATGTACAATTGCAAGGAATTTAGGGATTTCATCATTCAAACAAACATAATATAATCAAAAGGTTCAGAGAATCTGGAGAAATCACTGCATGTAAGCGGCAAGGCCGAAAACCAACATTGAATGCCGGTGACCTTCGATCCCTCAGGCGCCACTGCATCAAAAACCGACATCAATGTGTAAAGGATATCACCACATTGGCTCAGGAACACTTCAGAAAACCAATGTCAGTAAATACAGTTCAGCGCTACATCCGTAAGTGCGACTTGAAACTCTACTATGCGAAGCAAAAGCCATTTATCAACGACACCCAGAAACACTGCCGGCTTCTCTGGGCCTGAGCTCATCTAAGATGGACTGAGGCAAAGTGGAAAAGTGTTCTGTGGTCCAACGAGTCCACATGTCAAATTCTTTTTGGAAATTGTGGACGTCGTGTCCTCCGGGCCAAAGAGGAAAAGAACCATCCGGACGCAAAGTTCAAAAGCCAGCATTTGTGATGGTATGGGGCTGTTTTAGTGCCAATGGCAGGGGTAACTTACACATCTGTGATTGTACCATTAATGCTGAAAGGTACATACAGGTTTTGGAGAAACATATGCTGCCATCCAAGCAACATCCTTTTCATGGACGCCCCTGCTTATTTCAGCAAGACAATGCCAAACCACATTCTGCACGTGTTACTACAGCGTGGCTTTTTAGTAAAAGAGTGCGGGTACGAGACTGGCCTGCCTGCAGTCCAGACCTGTCTCCCATTGAAAATGTGTGGCACATTATGAAGCGTAAAATAGGACAACGGAGACCCCGGACTGTTGAACAGCTGAAGCTGTACATCAAGCAAGAATGGGAAAATATTCCACCTTCAAAGCTTCAACAATTAGTGTCGTCAGTTCCCAAACGTTTATTGAATGTTGTTAAAAGAAAAGGTGATGCAACACAGTGGTAAACATGACCCTGTCCCAGCTTTTTTGGAACGTGTTGGAGCCATAAAATTCTAAGTTCATGGTTATTTTCTAAAAACAATAAAGTTGATCAGTTTTAACATTAAATATCTTGTCTTTGTAGTGTATTCAATTAAATATAGGTTGAACATGATTTGCAAATCATTGTATTCTGTTTTTATTTGTTTAACACAACATCCCAACTTTATTGGAATTGGGTTTGTGATATAGTTAATTGATCTGTGACTTCTTATATTCATATAATATGTCATGTACACAAGAAAATGAACCCTAAGTCATAAGCGAGTCGGAGCAACAAAGACAATGTCAAAATCATTGCCTTGTTTGAGGTACTAGACACAGATGCACTCCTCTATGGATGTGCTGCATATAATGACAGTAAATAGTGCGTCCTAGAGGAAATAAACCTTGGCTTTAATAATTAATAAAACACTTCATCAGGCTCCACATTTGTTGCTCAAGGAGAAAGAAGAGGAAATGAGTAGCTACAAAGCCTGATAACACGGTTGGACCAAGTGGCTTATTTGGAAGATAATGAAAGGAATAGTGAGTTGCAAGAGGTGGTCATTTCAGGTGATTGGAAGGAAATTGTTGGATGCTTCAGTCATCCGTTAGTGGTTTAGACCTAAATAGGAAAAAAGAATGCAATAATCATTATATGTATTTATAGCCTGCAATTATCATTTTTAGATCTAGCATGGGGCCACATGGGCCACAGGGAACTCAAACCAACCAGGTTGGTGGAAAAGGGGGTATTACATGCTCAGTTTTGAGTGACATTGTCAGAAAGGTAATATCTAACAATGTGTTTATTATTGTGATTGCAGTGAACAGTGGTGTAACGATAAAATATTTAATACAGCCCACATGTTGGATCACATTAGACTGTGCTGGTGTACCTAATATTGAGGTTGGTGAGTGTTTTTTCCCCGATCTATTATGTTTTGACCTCATTCCATTTTCTAAACACGTTTACTAGAGACACCCATGGAAAAGAGAAAGAGGTTGAGTGGGTTCATTCATTGCTGCTATGTAGCTGAATGGTAGATTGGTGCAATAAGAAGGAAGAGACGAGAAACATTTGCTGTGGATGTTGCTGCTGGAGCAAGTCAGGAAACAAGATGTATTCACATATTAGGCCCGGAGTTCTAATGGTGCCTTATTACTGCGTCAAACAAATGAAACAAGATGTATTCACATATTAGGCCCGCAGTTCTAATGGTGCCTTATTACTGCGTCTAACAAATGAGACTTTGTAGCTACCTCATTGAACACCAGGTTGCATTGTCCTTTATAATCATGCATACCTCCAGTGGCGAGGGCAGCGGCCTTAGCCCACCCTATGTATTCGTCCTCAAATTTATTTAAAATTTTTTTATATATATATATATATATATATATATATATATATATATATATATATATATATATATATATATGAGCTGGCAACCAGTTCAGGGTGTACCCCTCCTCCTGCCCGATGACAGCTGGGATAGGCTCCAGCACGCCCGCGACCCTAGTGAGGAGAAGCGGTTCAGAAAATGGATGGATGGACATACAAAATAAAGAAATAAAAAGTATTCTTTTTATTATCATCTATTAATGGCAAGGCTAGCCCTATTTTGGGTCGTCCACCAAATCGTCTTTTTCAAGGTAAAATTTCATCAGGGTGGAAACTTCCATTATTTATTTAATTTATTATTTTTATTATCGTGATCGTGCAGAGTGGTGGATCTGTATGCCTTTTGTGCTGGAGCAGTTTTGCTGTGCAACAGGGGAGTTTGAAATACTCCGGAGGGTACTTTCCAAAATTAGGTCATGGGTTCAGGCCACCCAAAGTACTCGACCCAGACTCGCCCCTGCATACCTCCATTTCCTGTTGTACTTGTCCTCATTAAGGTTGCAGGTGAGCTGGAGCTTATCCCAGCTTCTTTGGGCGATAGGCAAGGTACATCCTGGACTGGGGGACAGGCAATCACAGGGTACATACAGAAAAGCAACAATTCACAAACACATTCACGCCTACGGACAATTTAGACTATCTTCAATGAACGTCAGGTAACAACGTTACACGATGTTCCCGGCGACCATGACAGCCTCGTTTGCCCGCAAACATGAATGCTGACCTTGGCACGACGAAATCTACTATATACAATCCACATTGTTGCGTAAGGATAAGAAACACGGAAACATCTAACAAGTCAGAGCTGTCTTGCAATTTTCCTTTTATTTTACTGAACTTAAAAAGCAAACGAGATGCTTGTCAGTTCTCACTTAGGCAATGTTGTATGGTTGAAAAAAAAAACCAGGAGCCCCCAAAGCTCAGATGCATTTCAAGTGCAAAACAGTTTTGATCAACATGATGCTTTTTCTTGCCTCTTCTAATTCCCATGAAAAGAGCACCAGTTTCACACAGGTGAAACTTTCCCACATGGTTCTATTAGTGCCTGCCTTTCTGTACACACTACATAAAAAATTCCCTTCTTGTCTCTCACGCAGCTCAACACTGCAGAAACTAAAGGCCTGCTGATCAATGGAATCTTAATTCTAGTGAGGATTATAATAGAGGCATTAGGGTCCATTGATTAGAGCTACAAGTGCCTGCTGCAGGGTGAATGGAAAGTCAATAGAAAGCTGACAAAGTCCGCAGACCCCCGTGCATGACACACAGGGAATGTTCGGTAAATGTCTAGAACACACTTCATTACTGATGAAGTTGAACTAGTATGTGTATCTTAACTTCATTTGGTGCTTGTTTTTTCTGTCTCTTTTTCAAATGAGACAGGGGTGAACTCTACTTTTGGTAGGACTCTCTACTCGTTACTATTTTGGAGTGCCCTTAGCTTAAAGACGATAAAGGAGCTTTGTTTTGCCGATGCAGCAGTTTACTCTGTGTATGATGCACACAGACATATCACCAATCATAAACACCCCAGCCCTCTGCACTTCTTTATGGCGCAATCATGTATGCTGTTTATTAGTCGCTAACTCTGTCGTAACACTAATACGGGCATCGAACAGCACTCAAATTCAGCCCTGCTTACTTTATGCGAAGCCACCCCTGGCTAACTTAACGAACGTAGTCCAAAGTGCTGTGCCCCCTCCCCCCCCCACGCCCCCCATGTCTGTGTAACGTGCCCCTTTGCTCGGCCACAATGCCCTTTTTCAGGACTGCAAAATTTAGATTAGCACCCCCGACCCCCTCATCCTGGCAACGATAGGATTCGGGGAGGAAAATGTGTGATCTGCTAGTTATTTTATTATTTATTTATTATGATGTAAATTAGCTTCAATGCTACATAACAGCGGGGTGGAAATGCAAGAATGGTTTGCTCACAGAAACATTTTCAGGACTAGGCAGATAACTAAATATCTACTTGTGTAATTTCACACTTGATGGGTGGACAAGACACTGTAGAGACTCGACAATTTGTATCCAAACAATAAAAAGTAACATGTCCCCTTTAAGTCCCCACATTTTTCACAATACAATTCTAAATTGTATGACCAAATGGGCATTCAACTTTTGTACTCCCACTGTATTTGGTTATGTTTCCGGTACACTAATGGAAACCGTTGCAGTAATGTGTTGTGCAACATTCAGGCACTCATTCACACTGTAACAAATGAAACTGCTGTCAGTGTGTTAAATACTACTTCAATGTTTCAACAAACTAGAGCAAATTAGCAATAGCAATTACAGCAAATCTGCATTCACAATCTATAATTATTATCTCTTTAGCAAGATAACACGCATCTCTTCCATGTAATGTAGTCGGTCTAATAAGAGATAACAGACAGTAATGCAACAATCAGCAACCAGCAGTCATTAAGCAGAGAAAGAAGAGAGCAAAAATTGAGCCAACCATCTTTATCGCTGGGCAACATATTTCTCATCCACATCCACTACCGACCGTCATCCTAACTATAATTAACTCCTCAAATTTCCCCTCAATGTTCTCTCACTGAAAATCACACCACCGGACATTATTCGGTTTCATTTTTGTGTTGGATAATAATAATAAAAACCTGAGCAACTACTGTAGGTGTAAGCACACTCAGGGCAAACAATGACGTGTTGCTCGACAGAGCCCGGCTCATGAAAAAGGCACAATTAAGCATTCTTGTCAGGATGAGCAAAAGAATCAAAACTTCACAAATGTTTAGGTAGTTTGCTGCGGGATGAAAACAATGGGCATATTATAGTATATAGTATATTTATGCAAATTCTGTTTGGAAAAAAAAAGAAAAACAATTCTTTATGTTTTCTTTGCGTTGCTTCATCCATCCATCAATTTCTTTTTGTACCGCAAGTCCTCATTAGGCCGAGTTGAATCCTATCCCAGACGACTCGTCGCCAGCCCATCACAGGCCATATATACTGTAGACCAGTGGACACTTTAGTCTTTAATTAGCCTAACATGCATGTTTTGGGAATGTGGGAGGATTTATTTCAAAATGGAGGAACCACACTCATACGGAGAGAACATTCAAACAAACTCCACACAGGAAAGCCTGTCAGGCTTGCTAACCACTGGTCCACCGATTAAAAAAAATACATTCATCATACTATCAATGACAGGCTTATATCATAAGAGCCAATATTCTTTTTGGCCAATGAGAGCAACAATCAAGGAATCACAATAAAGCCATGAATTCTGGATGTAGTGTAACAGCTTGAGAAGAAATACAGGTGGTCCACAAAATCTCGTTACAAATTGGTGGTCACTAGAACGCATGCGAGCTGCTGCTTGTTAGCTCTACTATTGTTCATCATTAGCATAAGCTAACGAATAGTCCGCTTCCTCACATTAGAACAGCATCACATATTTCTGAGTCTCTTTTCTCATTGAACTGAAGAAATTGGTCCAACATACAGTACAGAGATCAATTTATGGCGCCCCCTCCTGATATTTTGCTCAAATTGTAAAGAGACTTTGGACACCCTTTCGCACGCTCCATCATGTATGGGTTTACTCCATGACAGAGCCAAGTTAAATAGTAGATAAGTCAAGCAAAGACCTCCCTCGAGGTTGAGCTGTTAACAAAAGAGGGGGGGGGGGGGGGGGAAATGAGGAGTGCTGCATTGTCGTCATCCGTGCGCACTCTGACGAGAATGAGGCAGTCGATAGCAATGAAGTCTTTTATTCTAAAGAAACTCAGTAAAACAAATGATCCAATGATCCTATCTATCTATCTATCTATCTATCTATCTATCTATCTATCTATACACACACACACGCGCGCGCACACACACTCACGGTGTATTTCAATATTTGTGAATAGCATCTAACTAAATCGTGTTTTCTCTGAAAAGCATGTTAATGCTTATTCAGTGATTGCTGAATTACAATCAACATATTTCCTATGAAAGTCAGCACATTTTTTTAAAATCTTATTTTTCTCAAAACATTTAAGTGTTTTTGGATTCAAAAAATAAAATAAAATTGATTTAAGCACGCAACTTCCTGGAATTCTATAGGTTATGACTGACAAGTCATCACATTATACGGTGGGAACGGTTACATTGGAACTTGTAAGTTAATTCCTTTATTCATATTTATTTCTAGCTATGCATCAAAATTTAATAGGATCTTGCTCAGCACATGTGCCATCCCTCGACAAAGTGTTCGCATAAAACTGCTAAGTAACAAAACAATGTCATCCAAACAAAACCTCTTACCCCCACTAGGTTCCTAATTAAACACAAACAAATCATTTGACTTAAAAATGACACAAACATTTAATTTAGTGTAATTTCATACACAAAACCAATGTAGTGTGCATTTAATAGGAAACTATTACCAACGATTTACACATACTGTACACCGTTTTGACTGTTGCTGGGAACTGTAGTACTGCATGTAACTTTTCCGTATGATTCCCGACCACAATTATCATAGCAATATGATGTTCAGGTTCACTCATTCAGTTGATTCCCATAGAGGGTTAACATACTGTACAAGATGCAGACAGAGTAGGTGGGCTGTAGGGGGATCTATATACGAAAGGAGGAGAAGAAAGAGGAATTGAGCTTCGGGCATCAGTAGGTGTGTTACATCATGGAATTGTAAAAAAGATTGGGTCAGCGGGGAGTTTATATCCCCCAGGAGTGAATTTAAAAGCTGTCTTATAGTTCATAAACACATCCCACTCCATAAGTCAGAGATTTTTATTTCATTGCAATCCTCTGATGTTGTCCTCATGTCAAACCCAAAGATCAGGCTTGCACCTAAAACCTGCTCCAGTAGCAGGAAGAGTGGACGCTGTCACTACGGCTCAAGCTGCTGAGTACAACATGTGATCTTGCCATGCATCGCCTGTGTTTTCTGGTAAGTATGCTGCCTATAGAGTTTTACATCATGAACATACATTATGAATGAACCAACATTCAGCATTTATGGTATTCATATTAGGGGTCTGACGCATTAAAATTTAGCAAACAAGCGACGTCGAATTCTTTATTCCTGCTACTGCAGATGAACGGTTGCTCTCACTCTCTCTGCACTATCTGTGTTCTCTCTCTCTCTCTCACACTCTTTTCCCAGCTTCATCCCCTCTTCCTGTGCCTGTCCACGCTCCCTCCCGAGAACGCATTCTTCCCACTTTATTTCCCGCAAGCCTCGGCTAATTGTGTGATTGCAATCGCTCCACGTTGCTGCCGTGGTGACAGGTAGGGTGCACTTTTGCTCGGGGTGCAAGTTTTACAACACACTGGATGTCATGAACAGAGGAGGGAATAATCCCCATGTGTTGTCCCTGTCATATTTGGAAGTGTGTAGTGTACTACATTACAGTGGATTAACTAGTATACTGTCACAAAGAGGAAAAAAATTATACTGCAACAGCCCTGTTTAAAAGTCTCTAGTCCCCACCATTAGCTTTGTTGTTCGTTTTGCAGAAACTAACTAGTAAGACATTATTTACAGTGTGTACAATTATGCAAAACAAATTTCCACACACATTTTTAGAATGGGCCAACGAAGAACTATACATTTTGGTGAGAATATCAAGTTTAATGACAGGCGGTTACTACTTTTCAGTCAGATGGCGTCCCAGTAGCTTGTAACATATTGTCATCTGACCTTTCCACCGGAAAGGCTGAATGCGTTGGTGTGCATAAGGTCCATTAGCAAGTGTGGGAATGAAAGAGGGGAGGGGCTGTGGTGGGAGGAGGGAGCCGAGTCTGCCTGAGTTTTGCCAAAAGAAGCTGAGTGCCCACGCTTTTCTCCCCGTCCGTCTCAATGAGATGCGCAACGACTGAGAATGAAGTCAGACAAAAAAGTAATCCAAAATTCTATAATGTTAGACTAAATTGCTGCAGCAGGAGCCACTTGCTGCGAGGATAACGTTCCTTGTGTTCCGGTCAGCTAGCTCTTTGCACTCATGTAATTTACATTTCGTGTAGAAATCAATGAATATCTAATGTTAAAAAGAGACATCATTCAGGCTAAATAGCAAAGTTCTGTGTACACTAATTATTTTATTAAAAAGGGAAAAATCGCTGATTTTAATCTCTTTCCTTCCATATTGTGAAAATCAATATGCTGTAAAAAATGTTTTTATGTTTATTGTGAAGAACAATTGTATTTAGTGGATTTGTGAAAAAACGTTTGGAAGGGAAAAAGTGAGGATTTATATTATGAGACGGCATGCAATGCTATATAGAAATATAATAATAATATAAAGTATATATATATAAATATATTGAATATTGATGAAGCAGTTTATCCATCCATTTTCTGTACCGCTTCTCCTCACGCTGGTCGCGAGCGTGCCGGAGCCCATCCCAGCCATCTTTGGGCGAGAGGGGGGTACACCCTGAACTGGTCGACAGCCAATCGCAGGGCACATATAGACAAACAATCGTTCACACTCACATTCACACCTACGGGCAATTTAGAGTCTTCAATCAACCTGCCATGCATGTTTTTGGAATGTGGGAGGAAACCGGAGTAACCGGAGAAAATCCGCGTAGGCACCGGGAGAACATGCAAACTCTACACAGGCGGGGCCGGGATTTGAACCCGGGTCCTCAGAACTGTGAGCCAGATGTGCTAACGAGTGGTCCACCGTTCCGCCGTGTATGTAACTTGTTGATATTAATTGTTAGTTATTTTTCACATTAAGCAGAATGTGCCTATTGTTTTATTACTGTTATCGGAATGGTAGAGGTGCAATTTTTATTAATTTTTCTCTTTATAAAAAATGGCTAAGTGCATTCATTTGAGATCAGCAATGTCTTGTTCTACTACCAATCATAACTCACTTTACAATGTAAAAAAACAATTCTAAATGATCAGAAAGTAATTGAGGGCAGAAAGACAATGCTACACCATGGATAGTGAAAGTGAGGTGGACCAAATTTTAATCTAAATATTTTATGAATTGTGTGTTGAAAAGGAAAGAAAAAATGATTAACCACCATCTACAGAGCTCCAGATGTAGAATTATTATTATTTTTTTAAATGTGGCCACAACATAGATATAACATGCACACAAAATGATAATTTGCGACCAAGAAGTAGGTATAACATGCATGGAATATTATTTGTTTTGGGTTTAATATCATTCCCATAAACAGCTTTGACATCTGGGTGAGCAAATGGCAAGTGTCCTTAAAGCAAGTGTCTTATATTCTTATTCTGTTCTCCTCAATAGCCTTCAATGGCAGTTTTTTTTCCAAAATGTCCTTGTAGCTTATCCCCAGCCTAAAAGAAAATTCAATCATACTACTGTATGTCTTTGTCCATTGTCTTAAGCCCCGACCTCCACTTTATCTTCTAGGAAGAGAAGCTCTCCATTTGCTTGTGCAGAGCCACAACTACTGCACTTCGCGACCACAAATGAGTATTTTATGGCCACAAAATGAGCAATTGGAACGTATTTTATATCAACAGTGTGGCCACAATGAATTGTTTTTCCCCATGTCATGTCTGGGATTCATCTCCTGTGCTGCGTATGAAGCCAGCAGCAAGCAAAGCAAGAGCACACTAGTCTCACACACACGTCACTTCAACTATAGCACTCTGGATGCAAAGTACATATTGCATTGAGTTATACAGTAAAGAATGTTTCTGTAACGTATTTCATGCTTCTTACATTATTACCCAGTTTGCCCCTGCATTGCCGGAATAACACATTTGATCTATTAAAGTCCACTTTCATTTGACATGAACTGTAATATAAATCACAGTTTTTGTTTTAATCAATTATCATTATTGCTGAAGATTTGATATAAAAAAAATGCACCTCATATTATTATACAAATACGGAAAAATATAGAATTTCCAACTCCCAGAATCCGAATGGCACTGCACATCTGCTTGCCATCCTCCATGAACGAGGCAGAAGCCTGCTTACCAATGAACAGATGGACAAACAAACATAAATGTCACTCGATTTAAAAAAAAAAGAAAAGAAAATTGTAAAAAAAAAAAAAAAAAAATGTCCACACTCAGTACTGTATATCAGTTTGTCAACACATTCCACTCAATGATGGTTGTACTTGGCAAAAATAGATTTTAGGTTTTATGAGTGTTGTCTGTTTCTGCATTTTATTGCACCTTTGGGTACAATAGAAGATGCCCTTGTTTGTGTTAAACGATGAAGTCAGTGCAATCTGTTTCGAAATTCATCGATTTAGTTTTTTTGTGTGTGTTGATAATGGTGTGACATCTCCTTTTTGAAGGTTATTTCGGCAGCATTTTGCATTCCAATCCTATTTATGCAACTGTTACCTTCTGCTCAATTTTCCCAAATGGTTGGTCTGGCAGCTTGAGTGAATTAAGGTGAATGAAGGAAAGAAAACACTTGAAAACCTCAATGTCATGCCACATAAAAGAGACAGTGGATGATTACACTTCAGAATAGATTTTCAGGCAGAAGCAAATGAAGGCAATGTCACAAACATCTTTACAAAAGCTTAAAGTCTGCGGTGACCCTGACAAAAGTTACCAAATTCCGGCCAACTGAATAAAAAAGTCAGAAAAAAAGCTTTTACTGAATATAACTTGAGTAGCATCTGTCCTTCTCTGCTTTTCAGTTTACAACTTTCAATATTTAGTGCCTCTAAACACCATCTCCCTTTCATTTTCCTATTCTTTTCATTTCCTTCCTTGTCATTTATCTTGCTCTTTTTTGCCGCCTGACTTGGCTTTTGTCGCACTTTGTTTGCTGTTCTTTCACTACATCCCACTTTCATTTCCTCTCAATGTTCTTTCTTGTTTTTTTGTTTTTTTTTTGTTGCTGTTTATCACAGAAATATTTGTCCTTACACTGGAGAACAAACGTGTGTACAGTTTGAATTCTGCTGGATGATAAAGGCACAGTGTTTTTCCACTATGAAGACTTCCAAGCAGTTGTACACAAGTCATCAGCACCAGTGTTTTGAATTTATATTATCGGTCTTAGTGAGGTACTTGCCGTTTTGACAAAGTCACTTGATGTTTGTGTTTGCAGTCCCTACGTCTCAATTGCCGGATCAGAGCTTTGAACACAAGAAGAAAGACAACCGTACCAAGGTTTGTAGTGAGATTACTCCCCTTTTCTCCCATCAACAAAAAAGGCACAGTTGCACAACTGAATGTTTCTATTATTATTATTCCTGCTGGTCTGGATTGCCATAGCGTTCTGCAGGGGTGTCCAAACTTTTTCCTCCGAGGGCTGCACACAGAACAATCAAAGGACGCAAGGGACACTTTGAAATTCTTTGACTTTAATTTACTAAACCAATCAATCAATCAATCAATCAATCAAGTAAGCAAGCAAGCAATCAATCAAACAAATATACTGTATATTCTTGGTATATTATAGTTATTTTGAAAAACTTCCATGTCACAGCTTTCTGTTAAAGGTGATAAGGCATAAAAAAGTCTAGGATTTTTCAGGATTTTGGGGTGGCTCGCGACCCTCTTCCCCACTGCAATAGATCCACCCTTACATTGAGCAGCAGCTGAATTCCATTTCCACATTTAGAACCACAAAAAAAGCAATCTGTAGCAAGCTGATCATATTTGATGAGCATTAATGTGATACAGTAAGTTCATAAATTGTCAATTTGACAAGAAACAGAAAGTGGAGGAAACAATTTATGTTTCTGAAACTGAATGATCTCACCAGTGTTATGAAGAGAAATATTGTTACTAATTTAGTTGAACATTTCTTTGTGACTTTGTATATCTACAAAAGCTTTATTAGTAGTAGTAGTGGTAGTCCCTACGCCTCACATCCCGACAGTTTTTCGACAACCATACTCCTCACGCTGCCCACTCCCACCCTTTTTTTTTTTATATAGTCGTGTCAAAGGGACGACGAGCCGTAAATGGCCCCCGGGCCATAGTTTGGATACTATTTAACATTCAAAATAATAATAACTGACAGGCACAGTGTGCCACAGTAAGCATGAAAACTGGTGTGGAGGGTAATCTTTGTCGCTGTGATGACTGACATTCACATTCACCATCTTTGCATCAAGACCGATTGACATCCTGACGTGATCATAAATGGGGATTTCTCCATTGACTGACGTGTAGACTGGCCATTGAACAGTGACGGAAAAGCTGGCCAGTGGTGGGAGAGCGTCTTGACAGTCAGACGGTGCAGAAAGATGTGCCTTCAACAAAAATGCAATCCACAATAAGTACAGTGGAAGAATACCTACTCACTGACTGAGGTAATGAAATCCCTGATGAATTTGAAGTTCTTGTGTCCTTTTTGTAGCCCCCCCCCCCCCCCCCCCCCCTCAAAAAAACAGAAAAACAAGACTAAAGAAAAAAGCGAAATAAATATCTAGGGATAAATTGACACCCTGCAGGAAGTACAGTCCAGCTACAATTTGAATCTTGATAAGCGTATTTAAAAACAACAACAAAAATAAATGACCTTCGGGTGATGGACCTGACCATTGACAACATCCTGGGCCATACTCTAGTTTGTGTTGACAATACTGGATATCCAGATGTGAGGCTTTACTTTGCAACACTTACATGAAATTACGAAACAAACGTTCTAATTGTACAGTATATCCCTGTCTTTTTGTACTCGTTTTCCTATTTCCTAATTGTGCCGATTGCAAGTTGTCCATTATCTGCTGTCTTGATAGACTTTTGGATTGAGAGACTAAAAAGACACAACACAGTGACATTAGTGATGTAGTGTTTCACATTGTATTCTTTCATTGTCATTGCTTTAACTATATATGCCCATAAAATACTCTACTGTATGTGCCAGAAGAGACTAAATTATAAGATTATGAATAATACTGTTCCCTTATACTCAAAAGTGTACAAAATACACTAACATGTATTCTTTGCACTATGCATGACTCTACACAATACCTTCTGTTGTTATCCAAGGCCACACACGGTTCTATTGTTTATTGTCTTTGTAGTGCAGGAGAATGAAATCAATTAAAACACATATACTTATTTTTGAATCGAATATCAAAATGATTTATTTTCCATCCACCCGACCTTGACGAAACAATCGATTTATTTATACGCTGGAGACAGCAGTCTCATGCAAATGCAACTCACACCAACAAATGCTAACAAAATGACAGCATTTACTTTCTCCCCTTTTGAACCTATTTTTCGATATCCATCCATTGATTTTGTATCCCAGGTCGCATGTGAGCTGGAGCCTGTTGCAGTTGACTTTGGGTGAGAGGCGCAGTACACCCTGAACTGGTCGCCAGTCAGTCAAAGTACAGATATAGATAAAAAAAAAAACATTCACTTCACATTCAACAGCAATTGACAATTTAGTTTTCAACGAACCTGTGAATGTACAAGTACAGGAGAGAACATGCAAACTTCACACAGGAAGGTGCGAGGTGAGATTCAAAACCAGATGTGTTACTGTACCACCGTGCTGATTATTTTCAATATAGTACATTACGAAAATTATATTATTGTCTGAAGGATCGACCCTCCAAAAATAGGATCGTGGCAGACCTTGCCATATTTTAATCAGTGGGTTTCTGTGGGGCACTAGCGCATGGAAGAGTTGCAATGACCACATGGCATTTTACATTTGTCAACATTTCATTAGGGTCACAAAAATCAGGGAATTTTCAATGGGCATTAACAGAAATTTATAGGAATAACCGAATAAAACAGGAATTTATCAAATTGAAATTTGCCTATAAATATGGAACTTAAATACAGCTGGGGTAAATATATTTTGCATTTGTCTGGCTAAAATAACCAGATTTCATGCAAGTACAGATCTGCAAGCTTTTTTTTTACTTGCATGTTGACTGGGACTTTTTGGAAGTGAGATAAGCTCTTTTTATTTAACATTTTGAATGCACTATAACCTTTACTGGTGAACTTAATTTGACCTTCTCTAAATTTATAAATGCACCTGTCCAACTGTTCATTGTTTCAGTATTTTATTTTGCACAACTCCCTGTTGTCTAACAAGGAACTGAATGATACATTTCTCAACGGTTTCACCCCCCAAATTTATTTCCAACAATGTCAATTTCTATGCCTTTCTGTGACTCTACCGGTCTCTGTATCTCCATCGCGACCCGCTGATGACACGCTAAACTCATTGACAACTTCCTTCTGAGAAAATCCTGTTTGAAGCCTGGTATGGCAAAATACTTATTATATATAATATTAGTGACTTGGTCTCATAATGTCAAAATGTGGACAACATGATGAAGATACAAATTCTAATTGAACCAGGACACTTAGTGGTCGATTAATGGATCAAATATTTGTTGTGAATTCAGCGGTTTAGCTTCCTGTGAGAAAAATGTCATATATTGTATATATACTGTATTGCAACATTGAACAGTTGGAGAAGGTCAACCTGAGTTCATCTGTAAAGGTTATAGTGCACTTTAGGTTTATCTGGAAATTTCACCGAAAAGCTTAATATCTCTAACTTTTTGTTAGTCGTGTACTATATACAGTATTATGCAGATAAAAAAAAAAAAAAAAAAAAAATCACATTTAGAAAACTTTTCTTTATATAACATCATAAAAAACATCAGTAGTAGTATATAAATATAGTATTTAAAAAGTATATAAATATTTACAGTATATTCAGTCCCAGCTGTCACAAGCGGAGGCTACAGACACAGACTGGTTCTTTGTCCACCTGGCTCGCACGCCGACTGTCCGTCTGGAGCCTCCTGGCAATCTTGTGGAGCATCACAAACTGAGGATCACCGGGCGTAAGGTTTTCCTTGTTTTTGCGAGCATTGCGCACCCGCTTATTCCAATCAATTCGCTTTAAACGTCTTTGAAGACACAGCTGCGCCTTCTTCGCGTCCTCCCCGACTGCTTCAGCCAGCAGGTTGCTCTGGAAAATGGATTCCACAGATGGTCTCAGGTAGTCCTGGTCAAAGATCAAAGTTCATGTGAGTTTTACTGCTTTCATTGTGAATGTGTTAAGTTCTTGTTGAGGCTGCTCTGAGTTCATTCTTTACAGTCTATCGCCATTTGTGCCCCCTCAGTCGACGTTGCATTGTAAGTAAGAGACCTCTCTTTAAATATTACATTGTACTGACATTGTACAGTATTTGAAAAATAAATGACTTACTGTCAAGTTGAGCATGTTGTTGAGCAGTATGCTTAATTCCTCAGAGTACTGTCCAGGGATTCTTATGACAGTGCCTGCTGGCATCTTCTCTGCAAGAACTCTTTGTTCTTGGGCAGGAAAATAGCGGCTGTAAAGGAAAAATCAAGACAACATTTGACACGTAATACTAAACAAACTATTCAGTGAGTAAATGAGTTCAAGCAGAGTTTGAAAACTTACCAGAGAGTGCAGAGCTCGTACAGTAAACAGCCCAGTGACCAGATATCACATTTGTCATTGAAGGACATGTTGTTCCTTTGTTCCTGAAAAACAGAAGTGAAAAAAAGTGAACGTCGAAACAATTTAGAAGCTGCACTGTCCAGTCTCCACAGAGCCACTCAAGAAAATGGTAAATGTACTCACTGTAGGCCTGTATGAGGGCTTTCCAAGCTTCACATTCTGCTCGCTGTCCAGGAAAATGTTGTCTGGTTTCAAGTTGTGATGAAGGAAGGTGGCGGGCCTGCCGTTAATCATCCTGTGAAACTTCAGGGCTGATGAGAGCTGGGCCATGACTCGCAGGATGAATTGCTCATCCAAATGACGTCTTGAATGCATAAACACATGACATTAATATTGCACCATGTCACACAAAATATTCCTTTTTTTTAAGAATACAATATTGAAAATGTTCCTAATATTCAGGACGTCTTTGCAACATCTTCACAATGTCATCAATACAGGGGGTTCTCTCATTAACTCGAATTTGTAGATAAACAGGAACGTTCCATAATCTATCACTAGCCTATGCTAACGCCGTGGTAAAGTCACAATAATAAATCAGAATTGTTTGTATGAAAAACCTAAATAACAATCAAATGAAAAATGAAAAACAGTATGACGGTAAACGAGCGTGCATCCTTGTGCCGCGTGAACACATTCTTACGCCTCTGCGCACCGTCTGTGTTCGTTATTGTGGTGGCAGTGGTGTGGAATTGCACTGCATTATGTGTCATGTAGCTAAACGGCCCCCCAAATATTAGGAACACTTCACAGAATGATGCAGTAAATTTGTATGCCACTGCAAACTACAACCTGATATTGTCAATCACGTGAGCATTCCCACAGTCATCTTTTTGAACGTGGAAATGTTGCTTAAAGTGCACATATCTGATGTCGTTAGATTGTGTAGCCTTGTGCACGTAGTAAATTGACAAACGATTGTTCAGGGGGTCTACAGTTTTAGAAGAGTTCCGTTTCTATTTCTATAATGGTAACCTGAATTTGTACATACTGTAAATTGGAACGCTTCGTAGTCAAAATCCTTAACCTACGCTAACATAGATGTAAGTTACAATTACAGTCAATATTTGTATGAAAAAAAAGGAAATAATCATATGAAAATCAATAGGTACAGTGGTAACTGAGCGTACCTCCTTGTGCCACGCGACAACGTATTCTTACTCGGTATTGTCGTAAACCGAGTACCCCCTGTCTAATATACAGCCTATAACAAGTCGAAATGAATGGCAAGTCACCTTTCCCTTGATGTAGAGGCAATGAGGCTGGCCAGGCTGTCACCCATGCAGTCCTCCATCACAATGTAGAGCTTGGTGTTGGCGCTGTCAACGATGCAGTCGTAACATCTCACAATGTTTGGGTGCTTCAGCTTCTTCAGGCGCTTCACCTCGGACATCAGCGTCTGCGTCTCACTCTCGCTCAAAGTGTCATAAAAGACCTCCTTCCACAGCAGAAGCTTTGCACAGCAAGTTGGGTTGAGACACACATTGTGAGAGGAGAGCAACACATTTGTAATCAATACAACGAATGGAAGAAAATTCCATTTGGTTGCGTCACTTTCATAGCACAGGTTGTCATAACAGTACATTTTTCATGTATAGTTGTTTGACAATAAACAATAAATGTATAGTTGCTTGACAATAAACAAGAGCTTTAGTGCACAGTTGTGGGAAGTAACAAAGCATGAATACTTTGCTACTGCTCTTGATTTTTCAAATCCCTGTACTAAGTTGAGTTAGCAAAGCTATGGGAACACATTGTTTTGATAGCATGTCCAGTAATATTTGTCCTTTTCAGTACGAGCACTATGCAAGTGTGCAGTTTTTGTGCGTTCAAAACATTTTTACTTGGTATTTAAGTACATTTCAGTTTTGCTTACCTTACAATTAGTCAAGTAAAGGAGTTGCATCAGTGCTTCTACATTTACCAGTCCTTTTTTTTTTTTTTGTAAATTATGATTACACAAGTATACTTCTACTTAAGTACAGACTGTGAGTAGTCTTGCCACCTCTGATAGTATATTATGAGGACATAACGACGACAATATTTGGATGATTGACGACTGTTTGCTGTAATTTGAAGAGGAGCAGCACCCAATTAAGGCTGCCCATTAAACAACCTACAACTCAGTGCATCTATTATTTATATTAAACACATGGCTGGACAACATAATTACTCACCTTCCCATCACGTTTCCGTCGTATCTTCTGGCATCTTCCATTGGAATCCATGCTGACTGAATAAAGCACATCGTACTCGCCATGTCTGGACGTCATTTTTGGGGTCATATGCTAAAGCTAGCGCCGCAGCTAGTCCACCAATTTCTTTCAATTTGGCCTCTTTCTTTAACCCGTTTGCGAGGAATTTTCGTTGTCGTTGTCAAATAATAAAGAGCTTCACTTGTGCTGAAAATGCTCTGCGCTACTGTAATTCTGTCTCCCCGTGGGAGTTATATTCTTTACATGGACGGTAACTGATAGAAAGCGATGTTTATATATGGTGCGCTACACTCTCGATTGCGATTGGTCGGATGTCGCCACAAAACTACTCCTGATTGGTCAGAAACAGACTGCGAAGAGGAGGATGAAACGGACCAAAGCGGATTACGTCATACACCGACATCTCTTTGATTGAATGAATGTGCTAATATTTTGTGCAAGTGCCTCACTAAATTCAGCAGATAGCGCTGTGTGTAAAAATGTCTATCGTATTTGTGAAAAATAATGTAATGTTAAAAATGCAATGTTTAAACGCGGTTTAAACATTTATTAGTTCCACTTCACTTTCTTTATCTTCTTTGCTACTTGGCTGGGTTTGGTTGTCATCTATTAACACAACAATCTTATGATTAGATTAAGCACCATTTAATGCATTTGAATAAACGGACAATTCACACGCATGCCCTTGTTAGTTTCACAACAAATTAATCATCCTTTGAGTAGTTTCAATTGGATTGAAAACAGAAGGTAATATTGTTTAAACATTATACTTATTATTGGGATTATAGTTGGCAGTCATGTCGAACCGTGATTTGTCACAATGAGAAGTTTTTGTAACTGTTTAGGAAGGCATTTCAGTCTGTTACAATGCAGTTGTGCACCACTTCAACTTACAAAAACCATAATAATAAACAATAATAGGAATGTTGTTAAATGAAAAACAAAATGTCAAAGTTATCTTTGGCCTTCTGTTAGCCCAACTATTTAATTAGTTTCCATTTAAAGTGAAAATATCAAGTAAATATTTAGTAATTTAAAATGACTGTACAGCCCAAGTGGAGTACTGGTGTTTGTTGTAAACTTATAACCCTTTGTGGGAAAGAAGGCACATTAAATCATTCATTCAAATTTTGAGTACTGTCTCTTTAATGGATGCTAGTGAAAAACAAAACAAAAACCTCTCGCCCTACGAGTGTGACAAAATAATCAATCAGTTTGCCTAATTCGAATTGGGCAACGTGATTGATGATGACGATGTGCTGATGATGGTGATCATGTCCACAACCATGTGATCTTTGATAGAAATATATGTATATAAAATTGACCTAAGACGATCTAACACATGAGTTCGAGCAAACATATTCTTTCTCTATGACGATAATAATCCTCGCTTTTGACACGGCCAGAGAGAAGAATGTTTATTGTTGTGGATTACAAATACAACACATAGGGCTGTATCTAATATTTCTCCTCAGTTACCTAACCAAAACATTAGCACATATTTGAAACAGATTTGTCCTGAATATTAATATATAGTGCACGTGTAACTCTTGTGGCCACTAAGTTGATTCTCGTCCCATCAGGGGGTCGCCACAGTAAGTAACATAAAAGTCACATAAAAAAGTGCTTTGCAATCCAAATGCTTCGTATTCATTACTTTTTATGTTTCCATCCCCATTTAGTTCAGAAAAAATAAAGAATATCTCTTTTGTGAAGTAATAATCTACACAATCCCGGCAAGACAAATGACTCTTTGTTCCATTTAATTACTGGAATTTGCTGAGTAGAAAGTTTAGTAATAGCAGCCCTTCAGAGAAATACATAAGCATTTATCCTGTAAGGCAAGAAGGCCCGTGGTTGTTTGCTCTGTAATTAAGGACAGCACATTTCCTGCAGCAACGCAGCTCTCTCTCTCTCTCTCTCTCTCTCTCTCTCTCTCTCTCTCTCTCTCTCTCTCTCTCTCTCTCTCTCTCTCTTCCTCACCACTTTTCCTCTCCTCTTGTTGGCAGCCCCGCTTGCTCTAATCTGTGGCCTTAATGAACACATGCACATACATGAGTACACACACACTCTCACACACACACACTGTATATTCTCTGTGAAATCCCTTTAGCTGGAAAGCATTACGCTTTAGTAGTACAGGCCTTCACCACGCACTGCAGTGGCTATATATAGAAGTTGGTTTTCAGACCCCCTCATCTATTTTCCCCTTCTTTTTCTTCTCCTTCTTCTGTATTAACCGCATCAGTGGTTTTCTTTTCCTAAAGTGCTTTCAATGACGGACAGCCCGTTCTGCCCTTGAAAAGGTTACGCACGTTTCATTGTTCCCCATTTTGTCTCTCGCCTTCCGGGAGGACTGCAGGGGAGAGAAAGTGAACAAGATGTGGTCCCTCCTGATTGAGCATGATTCAAAGCAACGGGTTGCCACGCCCAGCTGGTGCTGATGACACAACAGAATCAAACCATCTTAAAGACAGGCAGAAAAAGAAGAAAACAGTAGAAGATGGGCCTGAAATCCCCTCGTGTTTTGCTGTCTGCCCTCGCCACATTAGTCGGCTCGTTATACATTGAGTGACCTCATTGTTATTTCCACGAAAAACAGGCCTTTCCCTGTATGACCCTCAGCCTTGATATGTAAGCCCCCCTCCCCCGGACCCCATGAAAATGATGCTTAGCTTGAAGACCACTAAGAGACTGACAGTGCACCACTTGATTCACAGTTGTTAAAGGACCAACTGTTGTAGTGCACTGACTCTCCGCTGCTTGGAGCGATGTTGTTAAAGTTAATGTTACATTATGAGGTCTCTCTACTGCCATCTGGACAGAATGTGCATTATGATGGTTTAAGCAGCGCTATTGTGTATGCACAAGCACCAATGTTTGTAAAAGAGGCCTCGTGTTTAGTCTTTTGTGAGTCTTTGTACTTTAAATTTTCAATCTTTCACAAGGACATTCGTGAACGGTTAGGGCGGTTTTGCAAAATGAGCTGCTAACGCCCCTCTGAAAAATAGAAAATCCTGCAACAACACACATTAAAATATTAATGGGAAAAACATGCAAACATTTTTGGGGATTGCGCCTTAATGTCAGGGTGGGTGACTGCACGTCTGACACTGTGGTCAGTAACAACGGAGCACCACAGGTAACAGTGCTCTCCCCTGTCCTGTTCATAATCTACACATTAGACATCAAGTATGAGTCTGAGCTCTGTCACGTGCAGAGACTCAGATGACTGATAATTGGGAGGAATAGACGGTAGACAGGAGTGGGAGTAATGGAGCCTAGTGGAGGACTTAGTGGGGATGGTGCAGGTCAAACCATCTGAAGGTGAAGACCTACAAAACCAAGGAGATGCTGGTGGACCTCAGAAGGGTTCGACCCCATCTGCAGTCTCATAATAGAAATAATGTATCCCATCAAACACTGTTCCAAACTGTTACCTTCGTAAAATCTTTAATAACTGTACAGACAGTTCTTATTTAATCACGCTCTTCTTCTCCTAACATCGCTTGTTGAGGTTGGTCCCATTTTAAGAATAAGGGTTGAAAAAACAAACAAACAAACAAACAAACAAACAAAAACACAAAATAAAAACCAAAAAACAAAACACAAATACATGTGCAGAGTTAAGAAGATGACATGTACTGCACTGTACGTACTTTTGCGCATTCTGCTACTGTTGGCCGTTCCATCTGTTAACATTTAAAATGGTACTTTGCTGCAGGCACTGAGATGCAAAGACATATCACTGTATAGTAATGACCAAACATGTATCTTGCATCCATTTGACTGCATTGGACATATGATATGTTTCTTACATATCATTGACTATAGTGGACAGACAAGTCAAAAGCAACCATTTGCGTTTTGGAGACACACGGGGCTAACCTCAGGCACACACAAAGAACTGCAATGGTGACGCTTGCAAATGTGACATCGTACCACGAATAAAAGTCAGCACAAACGCTACATGCGTGGGGTTTTAGTGAATAGACTCTCACACACGCACACGCGCAGACATACGCAAACACACGCATGCACACACACGCACACACACACACACGCACCCATGGGCCATTTGTTGTTTGAACAGCATGAACACATCAAATCTTACCTTCCCTCCTCCTAGCAGCCTCTCTTCAAGCGTATATCACACGGCTGACTGGCATAGCAGGGGGGCGAGCTGCTCCCTCAACTGTGGAGGTCCGGTCTGATGACTAATATTTATGTGCCACCCGTGCCTTAACTTACACATTGACTTGGGACGCTTGTTAGCTGAGAGGAAAAAAGACGAATAGCACAAATATCTGGTGGAAAATCAAGTCTGTAGCCTATAGTACAGCACGAAGGACAAGAATAGATAAATATTGCGTTACCTGTATTAAGTAAAGACTTGCCATTTTCCGATCGCAGATCTATGCAATTTACGTTCATTGTTTGTGTCACCTGACGCCTGTATACTGTAATACTGGAGATGCTTTTTAACCCTTCACATGTCAGTCACACAATAAAATGTCAGTTTCGGAAGATTCCAACTTTATTGTCACACCGCAAAAGACTGTAATTTGTTTACAAAAGCTTATTGCAGGTAATTTAACCCTTTGATGCACAACAATCTGAAATATCCGAAATGAATTTTTATGTTGTATCTTTTGAAACTCAAAGCAGTCTTTAAATAGCTTGTTTTTGTTTTTACCAAAGGTTACTTAAACCTAAAAAATGTTGCATCGTTATATTTCAAAAATTGTCATGTATAAACTAGGGCTATCATTTGATTTTTTTGTTTAAGTATACAGTGGCAACGACACAATCAAACAGCCCAAAATTTTGGAACTCAACTGAAAAATGTTTGTATTCATGACATCACTCAAGACGTCAGCAAATCTCATCAGCAAGCTCATCAAACGTTTTAAGAATTAACTAGTGAAGATTGTTTTGCTGTTCCTTTGTCTTTTTTTTTTTGGCGTGGGGGGAGGGGGGGGGGGTGATGCCATCACAAGCGGTGTTAAGAGTGATGATAAACCAAAGAACCAGAAATGGAACTTAATGCAACATTAAAGGTGCTATCTGCTCAGTCATATGAAAGTCAACCAGCGTCAATAGATTGTGTTCAACTACGGAGTTTTCATTGTAATTGCATGGAAAATCGGGTTCATGGTATCACATTTGATGAAAAAAGAACATGCCTCAGGATTGGCTGATGAGAATGGATAGATAAAAATACTGTAGATTTAACGGAATGGCTTGTGTTTGCAAACTTCAATGGACAAGCAGTGGACACTTTCCAAAGTAACTGCTCACTAGCAATGTGATGCATAATACAGTGTTTAGTGTTTTCAATCACTGTTGTAGGTCTGTGTGAAGAGGGATCGTTTTACAGCAAATAAGAATCTATAATACTAACGGCACACAGAATTAAGACAGTCACACCTCATTGTCTTTGCTGGTGGCCAATGTTTATGCCTTGGCAGAGGTATCTATGCATTATCTGAGTGCATCCTCAGTGCTCTTACTGAGCATGCGAAAGAGAAGGTTTTATCTAATTTTCCTATTGATGGCTGACAGTCTCAGTTGGACCTGTTATGTTATTCATAGACTTGAGCCTACTTGCCCCAGTGCTCCTTAGGGGTGTGATTTATATGCACAAACCAGGGCCCTTCTCAGATCTGGTTAATGTAAGTACGTGTGTGTGCATGCCAATGTGCCGTGTGCTTGACCCTGTAGCTCTGTGTGCAAATAGTGTGGAGCGGTATATGTTTTCTGCACAAATCCTCAGCACCAGGGTCCCTGCTGACATCTATAGCCTCTAGCTCAACTGTAGTCGCTGTATACGCTACTGCAATAGAAGGTGTGGATATAGAACATAAGACAATACCCAAATATGGCAAAATGATATTGATGCATCTGAGCCGACTACCGCAAACATGCAAATCATCTCGCAGTAAGGGAATAATGGCAATAAAGAAAATTTATGGAAAAGGATTGTTAAATTATCTCAATAGTTCAAAGAGATTTTTTTTTGTATCACATTTGGGAAAGAGGACAGTTATCAAGGAGTATTGTTCATCCTACTACAAGGATGATGACATGTTTTGCACACTCTACCTGGAAAATTTCCCACTGGTGCATGATGGAAGATGTCACGAGCAAGTTTCCAAGATGTTTTGCATGGAAAGCTTGTGGGACCCCCGACTGCTTAATGAGATCTTATATGCCACACTAGGTTTTATTTGTGAACATCTCTCTTTGTTAATTCAACTGCTTGTATTAATTGGACAGAGTTAGGTGGCACAGTGCAAGAGAGGATTGCACATCCGCCTCATAGTTCTGACGTTGGGTGTTCGAATCTGGGCTTGAGCCTTCATGTGTTCTCTCCCTGCTTGCGTGGGTTTTCTCCAGGTCCTCCAACTTCCTCTCACATTGCAAAAAAAAACAGCCATGTTAGGTTCAGTGAAGACTCTAAATCGGTGCTCTTCAAATGGTGGACTGCGGTCCGGGTCTGGACCAAAGTGAAGGTGACTGACATCCCACCATTTCCTTCCATGAGCAAAATAAGTTTGCACAGTATAGTTGATATATAGTTGAAGCAGCACAATTCCAGAAACTGAAATAATCTTTATTAATTCTTGCAGACATGCAATAGAACTCAATTGCAATCAATCCCATTGAATCAGCATTCTTTTAATTTGCTGCAAAACTCATCGTTCACATCAGGAAAGACCAACTCATGAAAAGCTGCATGCAGTGGTGCACTGTTGAATACACTCACAGTCAATTCAGTCTAATGACGATCAAGAATCGAGCTCAATTAAGTAAATATTGCATTCCTTTCATCACTAACTGGGGAGTAAAAAACAAGCACATCCCCTCATTACACCTACTGAGTAATCACTTTTCATTACAATGTGACAAAAACACACATATGCATCCTGTTGGTAGTACTTCAAATATTCATCCCTGACACCAACCACTGAATATGGAGTGCTTCCTGTTCAGGGAAAGAACGATATAATGATAGCTGTCTGCCGACATAAAAGAGTTTATTGACGCTCAACCCCGCATGGGCTGATGGGAAACTCGTTGACAGAGAAGACTGACACACCAGTGGAATTGGATCCGCCACATGCCTTTTCCCAAGATTTACCTTGACTCAGACTTGATAAAGTGCCCATGGGATGCTGTTACTCACTTTCCTGAAGTTCCTGGACAAAAACAGGAAGGCATTAGCAAACGTGCAGTCAACAAGGTTCAAAATGAAAAGATAGTCATTTTACATTCATATACCTCCTCTAGAAACATGTTCCGATTTACTGTATGTGCTGTGCTTGTACGGTAGAGGTGTTTTGTTAGTGGGGAGAACTTTCCTGCTGTTTAATATAACAGACGCTAGGACTATGTGACTGACTGGCGAGTGGGGTGGCCAACAAATCCATAGGAGTGGCTGTGATGGCCCCTGATGGAGCCCCTGGTCAGCTGGGATTGGCTCTTGCTCAATGCGTGATAGAAAACGGACAAATGGAATCTGAGCTAATGCTGTAGAGTATGAATAGTACTATGAAGGACACTTTCTAGAATCCCCTAACGTATTTTGTTTTTTGTCTCTTGAGTACAGTTATTGGCATGTAGTGTGCCACGGCACATTGTGTGCTGTAAGGTTTGCCATGGGGAATTATCTAATTTCACTCATCTTTCATCGATCTATGCCTACAGAGACAGACAGAACAATTAAATGCTCTTCCACTAGATGGCAGAAGGCACAATTAACCTGTGTATCCACCTGTCGCCATTCATACAATAGAATCAAAGCTTTGTGTAGTTTGACTCCCATTGCCTTTTGTATTCTTACATTGCAAGTTTTTTCACGCACCACATTGACCTTTTCTCATTGTCATTTTTCATAACCTTATTTGCATTTTGTTCACTCAAGTTCTACGTGAACCCTTGTTCAATTAAATTCCTGTTTTATTTATTTACTCTGTTATGAGTTGGCTTTTGGATCATCATTACGGTTTGTAGCCAAAACTGACAACCAGTGCTGGAACCTTTTTGACACATCTCTTACTGTGGCAATGGAACCTGTACTTCCAATAAATTCAATTTATTAGTGTGACATCGCATAAAGCAACATCTTGGTAAATATTGTGCCCACAAGCCAAGGATGTGATTCATGTTTTCATGTTACCCATCCCCAATGGAGCACCAATTTGTAAGTCTGCTCAATAAAAGGGCTGCTATGAAGCCTTTTGAGTAGCCTCCAGGCAAAAACTGAAGAGCTAACTTCATATACCAGAGAGATTCATTTGGCCCTCTTTTGGATGGAAAGACAGACCTGTCTCAATGACGCTTATACAGTGTAGGCCCCAAATCATCAAATTCACATTACAATTTAATTTCCATATTAGCTTTGCATAAAATATATTCGTTCTGAGTGAGCAGTCAGCTTTCAATTACCACCGCAAAGAGCTGTTTAAAATGTACTGACAGCTTCAAACGGAGAACCTGTGATGACAAGAGATGTACTGTTAATTTTCAAATGCTATATTCCTCAGAGGTAGTGCAGTGTTTTGTGACAATGTGCAGCACGCAGGCTTCTCAAGCGAAAGGGTGTTGTTCTTTTCTCTGGAGTAGGCACTTGAAAGCTGCCAGTCAGCCTGCCTTGTGAGAACGCACAACACAGGCGCTTGTCACAAAACTTCGCTCAGAGCTGTGACATTTTCGAGAGCTATAATCATTTACAATACGACAGGGAAATGATCATCTTTTCATGCCAGAGCAATCAGTCACTTCACCTGCGCTCACCAAATTTGAGAAAAAACCAAAACAAAACAAAACAAAACACATCTTTGTGCTTTGAGGAAAACTGCAGAAAACTGACGGTGAGAAAATAAGACAATGAAGGTTTCTGCAATAAGTTGTCTAATTCATTGTTAAAAATGTAGCTCTCACTCATACAGGTAAATTGGATTATTGTGGTTATTGTCCAACCAGATGGCACTTTTGTTATTTTTCTATTAAATGAGAATCTGATGACTAATTATCAAACCGAGGTCTATTTCGAGTCTGGTCGGTCGTCATTGGCGGTGCAGTGTACGGGGGATACGAGGAACAATTGGCAGCAGTCTTTTGGTCATAGGCCTGTATCCCTTGGATGAATTTCCAACATGTCAGAAATTTGGTCTTGTCTCTCCTTTGAGTTTTTGGAATAGATTTATGCACACACCGGGTTTAGTTAAGCGCTGCCACGAACATTGGTGCAGCTCATTGGGCTCAGTTATCGGAGAGCTCCTTCCGCGGAGATCATTGTCACGATGGAGCGCTATTGCTGTATACACTATATGGTAAGCACTCGCTGACCTGCCTTGTCTCACATAATTTTAAGTGACATCCCATTTCAAATCCATATGGTTTAATGTGACATTGGTCTACCTTTTGCAGCTATAACAGCTTCAACTGTTGTCGGAAGGCTTTGAACAAGGTTTAGGAGTGAGTGCGTGGGATTTTATTGCCCATTCCTCCAGGAGCATATTTGTGAGGTCACACACTGATGTTGGACGAGAAGGCCTTGCTCATAGTCTACTCGAAATCAACCCAAATGTTTTCTATCGGGTTGAGGGCAGGACTCTGTGCAGGCCAGTGAAGTTCATCCACACCAAATTCTCTCTGTTGTATCTTTATGGACCTTGCTTTGTGAACTGGTGCACAGACATGCATGAAGCATTCAGAGTTCCTTTAGCCATACAATTTTAAGTTAACTTTACCAATTTGTATTCATTTTATTTGTTGAATACTGTGTGTACCAACATGATTGCACCTGCTTCTTTGGTAGTTTGTTTTGCTGAATCAAGCAAGCCAATTCATCGCCGGTCAAAATCAAACTATCGTGTTCCATTCTGATGGTCAGCGCAAGCAAGCGATGAGTCGCTGTTTGCAGAAATATAAGACAACTTTCTGCTGGTCTACTAGTACTATAGAAGTACATCATGGTTGATTGGGTGGAGGTGTGGAGATGGATAGCGATGATAGTATGGAGGGACGGTGGGAGGAGGAATGTTTTCTGTCACTTCATTTGTAATGTGACCACCGCGAAGAGACGGAGTGTAGGGCGAGGCGAGACGAGGCGAGCACTTGTAAAGTGAAAGTGGCACACTGCTGGGCCCCTGGGATGACCCTGTAAACACTGCTCACTCAGTGCTTTGATTACAGAGGCAGTGAGCTATACAGAGAGGGAGGAAAGAGGGAGGAGAGGGGTGAATGAAACCAAGGCAACATGGAAAAGAAAAGAGGGAAGCGTGCCAAGAAATGGTAAAGGCATGCTCTATGTATTTGCATTCATTATTGTCAGGATACCAACAATGGAATTAAAGTATTGGGCAGCTGTGGCCCAATGGTTAAGATCATTGGCTGCCACCGTGGAGGACCTAGGTTCAAGACTCCGACTGGACCATCCGCCAACGTCCCCCGGACTCACGGCTGTGGTGTCCTTGAGCAAGACACTGATACCCCGAAATGCTCCCCCGTGCGCTTCAGCTGCCCCCTGCTCCAGTGTGTTCTACTAACATGTGTATGTGTTCACTGTGATGGGTTAAATTCAGAGAACAAATTTCGTGTGCATGCATGCATGTTCATGACAATAAAAGATGATTCTTCTTCTTCTTCTTCTTCTTCTAAGTGCGTCTCTGGGACAAGCAGGACCAATCTGAAGGCCAAACACATTCACTGCTTGTCAGAATAAAGCCAGACAGTGAGACGAATTAATGAGAGTCGTTCTTTTTCTCCCTCCGTCTTTGCTCTCATGGGACTTCCTTGTCCTGACAGCCACCTGCGATCACAACTGCAAGCCAGATAGATTAATATTGAATTACTTTTCAGAATCTCTCTTGTCATTCGGCGTTGTGCTTGTATCCTTTGCTGAAACATCACCAACAATATCATAAAAATACCAGTGTTGCACGTGTGTGAACTTTAAATGACCCTCACTTTCTCGAGTAGTGCTGAGAAGAATACTTGTTGGATTATTGTCTACTTTACTGTCAGTCATTCATGTCTAAGAGCAATTACAAGCATTTCATCTCAACTTTTGAAACACAGATAACAATGTTGACTTATGTTTGCGAGATGACTTAATACTTTCAATTTGGTGAATCAGTAGTGAGTAATTCAAATTGTTTTTAGCACTTCAGTTGTCTGTCCTTATCTATTCCCATGCCAATAATATAATTGACTTTTTTTCATCACTGAGAAGTAAGCTGGGAGGCATAATTTGAAATTCACCACTGTTAGGCATTAGCATTCTTTTTTTGGTCGAGCCTCATGCTGTCATGCGCTGACTTGAGATGGCGTTGACAGGAATGAAGCATCCTCTTCTGTTCTCACATTCTTTTTGATCTTGTTGAGATGACTGCTTTTGCAAACAGCCAATAAAAGGAAAACAAAAGTGCTTCATTACTTCTTTAATGCTCACAGTACTGAAGTCTTGTGAGGTACACGGAGGTTTTGTACAATGTTCCGATGACTTGTGTGATAGCATGCACAATTGCAGGTAAGAGTCAAAGTTTCTTTGCAAACTCAAAATTGTATTTTCCCTAAAGATTTGGTTCAAATTCTGAATTGTATGACATTGGGGTCATTTGTTTGACTTTCGACGTGGTGTTGTGTTAAAACACATTAATTTAGAAATTGAATTACTACTATTAAATGTAAAGTACATGTTGGAAAGAAAAACAATGTAAGAAAAGAGATTTGTTTCACCCCCCCCCCCACCAGAGCACTGTCTACTGGATCTGATGGGGCACTGTACCACTTACCCCTAATGCAAAATAGCCACTGGTTTGCATCACAGAGGACACAATGGGGCTTTCTTGATTTCATGATCTAGAAGCAGCACCGAGTCCTTAGGAAATTGAAAGAACAGGCCAAAAATAAGATTCTAGTTCCCGTGGACATGCTTTAGCAAGGAAGTGAGAAATGGCAGTTCCATCAAGTTGTGATTAGGAGACATTCTGCAAGCCAAATACTGTTTGTCACTTTCTATTTGGACTTAGACAGCAGATATTTTAAATGCATCTTCAGAAGAAAAAAAAAAGTCATCATCGGGCTCGCTCTGCATCACGCCGCAACCTCAACCCCACACAGACACGCACACCTTTTACCATTGCCTTCCTTTGCTCCTACATCATGAGCTGATTCTCCTGGACTGACAGTGTGGATGATTGGTCCTGTCAGCTCGCCTTTAAGTGGGCACTGTCACGCTGTAGCTGCTGCTGCTGCCGTCGTCCACTCTCCACTGCAACACTCCTGCTGTCAGCACCTGCCCACTTCTCTGTGCACTCTGGCTTTCTAAACTTTCCTCTCCTACTCTCTTGAAAATCATTAGGCCATTCTGCAGACTAGCTCATAGCGCTGCAGGATTTTGCGCTTCCAGATTGTTTTACAGTGTTTACATGTTGACAGACACTAGCTACGGCAACTACAGTTGCCGTAGCTAAGAAAATACAAAAGAGCAGATGTACAGAGGCTAATTGTACCATGCAATATGAGACAATGATGGTCACATCTAAACCAGGAAGGCAGAGAGACAGAGAATAGGACAAACTGGTGCAGCAAGAGATATGTCTACAGTTATAACAGGAAAAGACTGCTGGATAGATGCATGCAGGGAAGAGAAGTCCACAGTGAGCACTCTTACTGGAAATGCTTGTAAGTGATTGCGGTTGGGCTTGATCGTCATTGTGGACGAATAGTCACGTGGCAACTCATTTTGATCCGTACAAAAAAATTCACATTACATCCCAAAAAAATGTAGAGATGTCGAAAGCATTTCTTTATTTATTTATTATTATTATTATTATTTTTTTTTTAACAAACTGGCTAGCTGGAGTGATGGCAGGGTGTCAAAGCACTTTATAAAGCCTTGATAAGCACAATTCTAAGATGGGCAATGGAGGGGATCCATGGCTGTTCATCCTTATCATGGGCAACAATTTGTCATTTTACCGATGAGACAGGGCAGGAGAGGCTGTGCAGCTTTAGAAGAATAGAGATCCAACTGTCACATTGCATAACTCAGGTGTATGAGTGGGGTTGGGAACTTTGCTGGTTGAACCTCTCATTCTTCCACATGGGCCTGGATAGTAATTAAAAACAAAACCAACCTTTCACAGTAGCAGCATGTTATAATTTTACATTAAAAAAGCAGCTTCTCACTGAGTGTACACTGATTTGTAATAAGGAGTATAACTCTGCTGATGCTCTACTCTATGGTCACTATGGATATTTCTCACATTGTGTTAGTATTAACAGTGGGGCTCATGTTACTGTTTAGAGTTGTGTTGAGGTGTTTGTACAAACTTTGCTACACATGAAAGACATTCCGAAGACAGTGCAAGCAAGGCTTGCTGTGCGTGTTTGCCAATTTGGCAGACCGTTCTGCGCCAAACTGGTTGTTCTGGCACAGTGAGGGAATGTCCTTGGAGATGTGCCTGGCGGGGTGACATCAAATCGATCTAATTTTACGCCCGCTCAGACCATGCCTAACTGCCGGCGCAGGCTAGACCGCTAGTCTAATGAGATTTTGATGGAGCTGCAGGCAGACATTGAGCTCTGCGGACATACTTATTTAAATCACCAGTTGTGGGTGGCGTGGCGCAGAGGGTAAGCCTGCGCCCTGAAACTGGAGGCTCGCCAGTTCGTATTCCCGTCTGAGTGCATGCTGCTGTTGTGTTCCTGGGTAAAACACTTAATCCACATTGCCTATGAATGGATGTTAGGTGGTGGTCGCAGGAGCCATAGGCGCCAAAGGTAGCCATGCTCCCATCAGACTGCTCCAGGGCAGCTGTGGCTACAGAAGTAGTTTACGACCACTAGGGTGTGACTGAAGAGTGAATGAAGTGTCTTTGAGTGCCAAGAAAAGCGCTGTATACTGTAAGTGCATTATTATTGTTATTATTTTCAGTATTTATCACCAGCTCATTATGTATTTAACAAGGGTACCTGCTCACATTATCTGTTGCCAAATCATGGCCAGAGCAGTGACAATGCTCCACTCATGCACGGATCGCTGTGATTACGTATAGTCTCCTTCTTGACAGACAATTGTGCCATGTCTCCATCGAGACTGTCAGTTGCACAGCATTTAACGGGAATGAGAGGAGCCGCTTGGATTGGCGGCGACCGATGTTGGCTGCAAACAGTGGTGCCGCTGTGGGAGTGTTTACAGTTCACCCACTTACACCTGCAGACCCTGGAGGAAAAAAACAAAAAAAACGATTTAAAAACAAAACAAGAAAACTATATATATATATATATATATATATATATATATATATATATATATATATATATACACACACACACACACCCAGTGGGGCAAAAAAGTATTTAGTCAGCCACCAATTGTGCAAGTTCTCCAACTTAAAAAGATGAGAGAGGCACAACTAATTCCTAATTCTTCTTTAACAGACAAAAGCATATATTTATAGTGCATGCTTTATTTGGACTGGATAGCTTTGAAAGTTAACAATGCACATTTCACGCTCTAACAAAATTGAGATAATTCTTTTGGGCAATAAAGAAAAGAAGATTGCTATTAGTAAATACCTGGAGTCACTATGTTTAAAAACCAAAGACCAAGTCCGAAACCTTGGTGTTCTGATAGATTCAGACCTGACTTTCAACAGTCATATCAAATCAATTACTAAAACTGCCTTCTACCATCTGAAGAACATATCCAGAGTGAAGGTTTGCATGTGTCAAGCAGACCAGGAGAAGCTCATCCATGCTTTTATCTCAAGTAGACTTGACTATTGCAATGGTCTTCTGACTGGACCCCCAAAAGAGCATGAAACAGCTGCAGCTCATTCAGAAATCTGCAGCTCGGGTTCTGACCAGAACAAAGAGGTCAGAGCTTATTACTGCAATTCTAAAGTCTTTACACTGGCTTTCAGTCAGTTTTAGAATAGATTTTAAAGTTCTGCTACTGGTCTATAAATCACTAAACGGTTTAGGTCCTGAATACATGAAGGAAATGCTAAGGGAATATAAACCCAGTAGGGCTCTGAGATCGACAGACTCAGGTCAAATAGTGGAGCACAGTCCAAAGCAAACATGGTGAAGCAGCATTTAGTTATTATGCTGCACACAAATAGAATAAGTTGCCAACAGAAGTGACGTCAGCCCCAAGTGTGCATGTTTTTAAGTCCAGGTTAAAAATGCTTTCTAGAGCATTTCCCCTTTTAAATTATATTTCTGGCACTGTACGGTGTTTTAATTGTATTTTTCTATTTTCCATTTGTTTTAAATTTTCCAAGATGCTTTTTCTTTGTTTTTAAATGCTTTTAATCATGTAAAGCACATTGAGTTACCTTGCATATGAAACGCGCTATATAAATAAATTTGCTTTGCTTTGCTATAAACCTTTATTTGTCACATTGTCATCCATAGTACAATTAATGAATACATTTTAAATGCTTGTTTTCTTTTTGTATTTGTATTGGTTTATATAGCGAATTCAACCAGACAACTGTATGGGGAGACCAGGAGCACAAAACAAAACAGGACAAATCCTCACTCGTAATTTTTCTCCTTTAAACAGATTATTTATTATTCATTTACAAAAGTGTTTTTGTGTGTGTGTGTGTGTGTGTGTGTGTTTGTATTGATAATCCAGTTGGTGACGCACAGCACCTTCAAATCCTTTTCATATAACAGTTGTTCACGACATGTATTACACAACTGCGTGTGTGTGTACTTGCAGGCACTTGAACCAGAGATGCTTACCATTATTAATTATTAAAAATGGGATTGTTTTCTCTTCGTGATAGACCACCTATTGATATGACGGCTGAAGCTGCTTCTTCAATTCTTGACAGGGAGAAACATTGTCCTCTCAGCATTTCAGTCATGATGGCTTCCCTTGGAATGATCTTATTTAGTGTGTCGACTGTCACAGCTCCTCAGCCGGCTGTCTCCCCGTGTGGCTCTTCCCCCCCCACATTTTTTACTTCCTGCACTGAAGCATTACTACTAGTGCTGAGTGAATTATTCCCTGAGGTTTGGCAAGGTATAGCTGAATATGAAACTCGGGGTTGTACAAAGGTATCCCTCTGCGGAAAAGTCAACCGTGATATCATTAAGTTACCAGAAAAGACTCCAAGATTTATAGATGTAGATGTCTGTCTGTAGATGTTGGAATCTTCATATGCACCAAATAAAGTGGTCGAACACAATTTTCTTTCAAATTTCAAACCAATTTTTCATCATTTAAAAAAAAAACATCTGTTCTCTCCTGCACCAAGCAGCAGTTCAGAGTACCCACCCTTTTTGGAGTCTTTGGAGGGGGAGCTGGAGATGGAGTCACTCCATCGTTCTGTTCAATGCTCACGTGGGAGATGACATTAAGACCTGGAAGGGCGTGATTGAGAGGAACGGCCCACCTGGTCAGAACCCGAGTGGTGTTCTGTTATTGGACTTCTGTGCTCTCCGTGGATTGTCCATAACGCACACCATTTTCAAGCATAAGGGTATCCACACGTGCACTTGGCACCAGGACACCCGCGATCGCAGTTCAATGATCGACTTTGTGTGTGTGTGTCATCGGACTTGAAGAGAGGGGCGCAGCTGTCAACTGATCATCACCTGGTGGTGAGTTGGCTCCGATGGTGGAGAAAATTCGTTTCACTTTATAATGTGAAACTTTTCACGTTATAACATGAAATTATTCACATTTTAACGTGTAATTTATCACATTATAACGTGAACCATATCACGTTATAACATGAAACGAATCACGTTGTAACGTGATAGTGAACCTTTTTTTTAATTTGTTTTTATTTTTTGGTGTGGCAGCAATACTCTTCCATAATACAGATTATAGTTTACAGTTAATAAAAAAAACTCAAAATCAGCTTGTCAAGATATCAGAATATTGAATAAGAAATACAATATATTTATTATTATTTATTTATTATTTATTATACATATTATATTTTTAATAATATAAAAATATATTTAATATTGAACTTAGGTTGGAATTTGATTTCTAAAAACTATTGTTTTAAGACTGTGTTTAATGAATTTGTTAGGCCTATACCAGTTTCACTTTTTTAATTAAACTACTGCTATAAATGTTTTTGAAACCAAACTTTTAATTCACCGAGATACACTTATATCCATACACTTTTTTTTTGCTGAATAACATTCAGAATTTGCACAACACAGCAGTACCTCGACTGATGATTATTTTTTTTGCCTTCTGTTGGTAGCAAAAATTTGAGCGCTACATGGTGGCAGCAAACTTCACAACAGACAACACAAATTTACTATAAAACTAAACGTTAAAACAAAGAAAATAACATGTTTTGCATTTAACCAAATCACATCGCTTCCGAAAGTCCACTAGCTTAATGCTAACACACAATGCAAAAAGTCATACACGGGCTAACGTCATCTGGGGTGTTGTGTTGTCTGACCTCCTGGGAGACTTACCACATGGAGTGAGACTATCAGTGCTAAACAAAGAAACAGAAGCGGCAACAATCCTCTGCTGACATTTAACTGAGGAGTGGCGCCCTTTAAAGAAAGTCACTTTAACATGAAGACACACAGGTCAGTGTGTTTAGGAGGGCTCTCATCATGAGCTGTGACACTCACATCACTGGCTCATATCCTGAGAGGGGAAATTTACCTGCAGAAAATGTCAGAATGCCTACATCAGGCAACCCTATTCAGCAAACTGTCTGTCTTTGGCAATTATTTGATTAAAGGTGTATTTCGGTTACCAGAGAAAATAACCCTCCATAAATTGCTGTACATCGTAGACGATGTTAACCAGATGACACGTGACACAGTAATCAGTGCAGACGCACAATCAGTGGCAGGTTTCTGTCTCTGACCGTAGATAATAACTGTACCTGTTGTACGTTTGCTTTTTGGGAACATTGATGGCTGTTCCTGGATCCCAGAATTTCCCACAGGATCAATAAAGTAACTTCAGTACATACCGACCAATATACCTACTTTTGCCAGGCACACATTCACTGAACAGGCAACCTCCACACAGAAAGGCTGAAGCTGAAATTCAAACCACCAGCATCAACACTTGCAAAACAAGAGCTGTATCAAATATTCCGTCTTAACAAATAATGTTTAGTTTTGATTGACAGACAGTTATTAGTTCACCAATATGTTTATGATTGTGGTTGTAGTTGGCAGTGTTGCACAACTGTTCGGCGTACATAATGAGAGCTGCATATTGTGCAAAAGGGTCGTAATGTTGTGGCTAGTCTAGACTCGGGAATCACTGGGAAATAGTAAAAAGTTCAATTTTGTTGTACACTTGTAGCAAGCTGCACAGAAAAATATTCATAACATAATCTGAGTTGCACACAACCTTTCACACCAACAATGCTGACTGACATAGTTTACTCTTTGATGAGCCACAACGGTTGAAGCTAGGCTGGCTTTTGTGATGTACCGCACAGAATCACAAAAGTAGAGTTTTGTATTTGCCTACAAAGCGCTAAATTATCTGTTTCTTTACTTTTTTTGTTTTTTGCAGATTTCAGAGGGAAGATGTAAAATGTACAAATAGTGATGAACAGTGTTTAATTTTAACTCCTCTTTATTTTGTTGATATATATTCCCGTATATAGAGTATTTGCAAAATAGAAACAATACAGTTGATCAAAAACACATTGTTTTATTCAATATATGAAGCGAAAAATGAACGATCTCAAGAGGCCAAACGTTATTCCCATGAGAGCACATTTAAATTAAGACAAAGGTTGTTTTTGATAAAGAAATTCATCCTCACCCTAGAGAATGGCACCATTAGTTAGTGAATGGATTCCATGGCTACAATAGCAACAGAACAAGCAAAACACTTGAGCCCAATCGTATTCCGAGCCACACACACAAACAAACGCCTTTGTGCTCTGCTCAGTTCTGTCAGTGTGATTGGTACCCTTTGTGGACCTCAAAGGTCTTTTACTCTAACTCACTTTACCATCTGTCATTGCTTCTCTTCTTCTTTACCCACTCTTTTTATTCTGCTCCCCATTCTATTCATTCTTTTACACCCCACGAGACAGCAGGTTGGCTTCTGACAGTCATTGACAGCTGCTGCGGCATTTGCAAAGTCACAACGTTAATTTAGGAGCAAAGCGATATATGGCATCTTCTGGTAAATGCCCTTATTTCCCCAACCACTGTTCTTTTGATGTATCAGTTTTAACATTTTCAATTTCAAACAACAAAAATCGAACAAAAACAGTGTGATGTTTCCAAGAGGCCCTTTATTAAACTACTCCTACTAGTAGTATATTTCATTGACATAATGAAACATACTACTACTACAATGGAACCCCCACAAAATACATGTATCATTCGTTCTATCGTTTTTCAACTAGCTATTGAAAACTTTATTATCTTCAAATAGATATAAAAAAATACAAATTAAATTCTGAGGTCAACCAGTGCCCTGCAACGGATTGTGTTTGACATTAGCGGTTTCACTGTAGGCTACAGTATATTTAAAAAAATAATAATAATAAAAAAAAAAAAAAAAAAAATATATATATATATATATATATATGTACTTAGCACATACAGTATGTACTTCATTTTGGGAATTTGCCTGAAAGCAAAGCAGCTGCACTGATGAGACGACAGGTCATCTGTGTACTAAATCCATCCTGCCAAGTGTCATATTAGTCAATATATGGTCATATGTTAGTAACCTATGGCCTTATATAACATCGGTACAGTAGCCTTTGAAGACACTCGCATGGATGCTTATATAGCAGCAGTTTTATCAGAACAGTAAACACTTCTTTGAAAGAAACGACCAGTAAACATGGCTTTGCTTTTCTTGATTGCTATGCTGTTTTAACTCTTCCGCTGCATGTTCCCAACAAATCAGTAAAACTATTTCCCAGGTGGATTTGTAAAATGATCCAAGCTTAATCAAACTTTCCTCCATTGTAATAGGTAATCACCTTAAATGCTGATAACAGCTCCATGTTCTATACCTAGTTCGTCTTCTTTCAGTTTGAAAAAATTGCTGAAAGTATACACTGTAAAGTCTTCTGCATGCTTTATTGGTTAAGGTCATTTTAATACCACTTTCCACTAAGTTGCACCATATCTCTCCACATACTATGCTTGCGCCTCCATGCAGGATAACAATCTGTCGTCTATCTTTCGGAGTAAATGAAAGAAATGAACAAAATGAGGATTCCGTGCACCTAAATGAGACACAGATATGAGTGATGAAGCATTACAATGATAGTCTTTGTCGTTCTTGGCTGTGCTGCAGCTCCATATCAACGTGTTGCTGAATGGTCCATTACTCATCCTTGGAGATCAGCCCCATTTGTGTATGCAAGTCCAGTATGGATGTATGTGCAGAGAGATAAAAATAATTGTCTTCTGTGGCTCAGAGCTTTTTATTGAGGCAGGTTATACTGCAAAGGATCTCATCACACCGACCACTTTGGTGATTGATATTCTCATTATTTCTTTTACCTGCTATAGTGTGTATTCTTAGATGGAAAAAATAGAGAATAAAAGTATGGTGGCAGACAATCATTTAGGATTAAAAATGTAACATCAATGATGACTTTATTGAAAAACTTTGGTTGGTTTGAGAAAGTTTGCCTTCATTTTCATCACGGCCTATCCATTTGTAGAGGTCCTACTCGAGTTATTACAGGTAATTCAGTCATAGATACAGCACAGTGTGACACAGTCTGTCATGATGTCCTTGAACGTGGCAATTAACCCCTATCTGCATCAGTAAAGTTGCTCAGTGGTCACAGTGGGTTCTAACTGCTACTGTATATTGTGCTGAACCCCTGCTGTGAGTGGGAATTGTTGAGGGTTTTTGTTGTTGTTGTTGGATCTTGCAGTAGGGAATTGGCCAAGCTGTGATGGAATGGTTGCCAGTTTGTGTTGTGAATCAAGTGGCAAGGACCTATAGTTCCCTCAACAACTGCTCTTTGATATTACACCATATGGTCGGCATCCAGACATATAAAACGTGTGTGTGTGTGCTGGACAAAGCATTGCATGAATATCACTGCAATTTTGAACTCAATCATACCTGAGAACTTATATCAAGCTACAATAGTGTCATCTCAAAACCTCCAAACAATTTGTCATTGGTTTCCACCTGCCTGCAGTTTACTGGTGACCTTGTCCTCATAAGTGTTGCGGAGGCTCTTGCTTGCATTAGACATAGCTAGAAAATGGACCAGAATAACTGACCTATATTGTACAACTTTTCAGCACCTCTCCATTGTGGTACCGATTGCAGTGGAAGGTTCCAAAAAGGATGCATGTAACACAGTGATGGGTGGACAAAGTATGTGATTTTTGTGTGACAATGGCAATGCAATGTGAAAACCACAATAAACACAAACAATATCCCACTCATTTGTAATGCAGAGAACCTTTACTGCAAATCAATATGCCTTTTGCTGTTCCCTTACAGAGACAAGATCAGAAATGCAAAGCTTCACCTTTTGTGTCCTATTTCCTAATTGATTCAGTCCACTGTCTACTGTATATTAAAGATGTACCATTGGGCTGCCCCGTTCACATTTCACAAAGATATTAGAAATAGACCAAAAGACCACCCCCTCCAAATTGTGGGCCAGTCTCGTAAGGGTACACAAAAAAAAGGAAAACAAAAAAATCAACAACGGCATAGCAATCGGCCCCAGAGGACTGCCGATTGCCAGTCCAGCTCTGGCTCGATTTCACTACCAGACCATTTCAACCTGTTAATTATCCATCTTAATAATCTACATCAAAATAGTTAGAAGAAAAAAAATGTGCCCACCCAAGACAGGGGTGGCCTCACTACTGTGCCAGTGCCTTCGGACTGTGAGGCTGATGTGCTAACCACTATTTCACCGTGTTGTCCACACCAAATACTCCTCCATTTTGAATTGTTCTTCACCGTCCCCTCAAAACAAGTTAACCTCTGTAAAATGTAAAAACAACAAAACACTTTCTTAAATTTTGAAACAACTGACAACGCACTTGGGGACGCTAGAGTTTTACAGCTGTTTATTTGACTTCCGGTGTATATTGCTTTTCTCCTGTTACATCATTCTTCTTCACACACCGCTTGTTGAAACTGCTCGTTCTTTTGGAGTCGGCGAGGGCACATCCATAGTTAGTCCTTTACCCGCTTACCTTGTGCCTCATGAAGTATGCAGAGGTCTTGCGTGACTTCAAATACGATGGTGGTTCAAGCTCCTGCGAATTGCATATTTCCCAACTAGTAGATGCTATAATTCAGTGGTGTTGGACTTTTGAGGCTTCACTGTACTTGCCTGGCAGTACCTGCTATCTGTCAGAACCTAACCCTAAATCATATTTTTTTTACGTTTTATTCTGAGAAATTCTCAGTGGCAAAGCAAAAGTAGGATTTTGTCCCCCCCAACAAGCCAACACATCAGCTTGAAAGCCTACTTGTCAGGGCAGACATACCTTTTTGACCTTTTTTTATGATTGAAATCAGCTATGGTGAGGCAGATCTTGTTATTTGATGTCCTCGCATTAATTGGAAAAAATCAACCAAACATTAAATGTCTGCTTTACTGCCCCCCTAAATGCCATTGTCAGCCTCTCATATCTTTGAAAAGGAAAATGCTTAGCTGGGAGGAGACGAAGCTCTCAGAAATCCAACATCTCAATCACATCCTTCAAAATTATGACCACTCTTTCATCTTACTTGTGATTCGAAATAGTTAAAAAAATAAATTGTGTACTGTCAGTGTCATTCTAGAGGGTTGGAACACAGTGAAATACCATACATTAATTTTGAAATGATCATGAAAAACAAACAAACAAACAAACGTTGACATAAACTGTAAGCTACCATTCAAAGGATGACAGCAAGCACGTCAGATCCAAAGGTAAGAATCCATCCATCCATTCATTTTCTGAGCCGCTTCTCCTCACTAGGGTCGCGGGCGTGCCGGAGCCTATCCCAGCTGTCATCGGGCAGGAGGCGGGGTACACCCTGAACTGGTTGCCAGCCAATCGCAGAAGGTAAGAATCATAGATCATTTTACACTTGAGACTATGTGAGTCCCGGGATGCCCATGTAAGCAAACAATGAGTCCCAGCCCTGGAACAATTGGTCCCTGCAACGCATCATCCAGGAATAGAGACACAGTAATCCTCCGCTACATCGCAGCTTGGTGATTGCGCAACAGTGCAGTTTTTTTTGTTTGTTTTTTTTACAGTTTTTTACAGTACAATTTTTTATACTGCTTGTCAAATATTTTTGTGTTACTGTATCCATTGCTCTTGCTCACTCTCACTATGTTGTATGTGTTTTGGCCTGCCACAGTAGCAAATTTTTTTAGGATGTTAATATTTTCCCAAAAATCACAATATCACATGAAACGGTAGCATCGTTTGGGTTTTTTTATGCCGCTGACATACTGATATTATAGCTTAATAATTCAATTATATCTATTTTAACATCAATTCAATTTAAATTCTAAAGAATATTGAACATTGGCGTTGTAATGTAGAACAATAAATATAATATCAATACAATATCATAGATACATAAAATAAATATGTAAATAAAACAGACCCAGGCTCTAAAAGTGCACTTAAACAAATATAAAATATTTGGCACAGAGGTAGAGAGTCATTAACGGACTAAAGAGCCCCCCAAAATGTCTTAAAGCCAGCCAAATTTGAATGAATTAAAAAAAAAAATGTATGAACTCGAAAGCATTTGGGCTTTCTCACTGTTTTGAAATGAGATGTCATACATTTTGACCACTGTAATTTTTTATTCTTTATTATTTATTGTATGAATGTTGTGAATGAATGTTCTCCCCGTGCCTGCGTGGGTTTTCTCCGGGCACTCCGGTTTCCTCCCACATCCCCAAAACTTGTATGGTAGGTTAATTGACAACTCTAAATTTCCCGTAGGTGTGAATGTGAGTGCGAATGGTTGTTTGTTTATATGTTCCCTGCGATTGGCTGGCAACCAGTTCAGGGTGTGCCCCGCCTCCTGCCCGATGATAGCTGGGATAGGCTCCAGCACGTCCGCGACCCTAGTGAGGAGAAGCGGCTCAGAAAATGGATGGATGGATGGATGGATGTTGTTGTCTTATATACTGCATAATTGCTGCTGCCTGTATACTTTCTGCTGCCTCTTGGATTTTGAAAAATATATTTTATATCTCAATAAGGGCGGCACGGTGGCCGACTGGTTAGAGCGTCAGCCTCACAGTTCTGAGGACCCGGGTTCAATCCCCGGCCCCGCCTGTGTGGAGTTTGCATGTTCTCCCCGTGCCTGCGTGGGTTTTCTCCGGGCACTCCGGTTTCCTCCCACATCCCAAAAACATGCATTCATTGGAGACTCTAAATTGCCCGTAGGTGTGACTGTGAGTGCGAATGGTTGTTTGTTTCTATGTGCCCTGCGATTGGCTGGCAACCAGTTCGGGGTGTACCCCGCCTCCTGCCCGATGACAGCTGGGATAGGCTCCGGCACGCCCGCGACCCTAGTGTGGAGAAGCGGCTCAGAAAATGGATGGATGGATCTCAATAAGATTATACCTGATTAAATAAATACTAACTAAAATATACGGCCCTCGAGCCGCTGGACTGTGATGCGAGACCTTCACCTGTCAATCTAATGAGGCTGAAAATGAGTTCGCTGAAGTAAACTATTGCCTCAATATTTATCATGTGTGCTGCTGTGGTTATGGTAAATAAACAGTTAACTTTCCCATGTAATGTGTGTGTGTGTGTGTGTGTGTGTGTGTGTGAGTGTGTGTATTACGTGGGGAACTCGTACACAAATCCGAGCGCTGACGTTTTAAACGATGTCGCCGCGGTCGCTGTTTCGCACCTTAGCTTGCTATCTCGTTAGCTCGTAAGCTAGTTGATGTAATTAATAGTTAACTTTCCCTAAAGTTTCCCAGTTGTGTGCATCTACGTTCTGTTCTGCCAGCGGCTTGCTGCATGGTGAGTGTTATCACAACAATGTAAATGTATCGTGTGCAGAAAAAAATGTCCGTTTTCATTGTATTTATCGAACGACAACCTGCCCTACTCTGCCTCTGATTGGCTCGCATCAACACAGGACACATAATTTTAGTGTATTCCCCCCGTGAGTCGCTGTGTGGAAGCTCTTCACCAACACACATACATACGTAGGGCTGGTTTTGAAGCCATGCATCTACGGCCGCAGATTGAAATTTCTTCATGCGTCCCTGTTGATTTTTGTGCATCTCAGACGCAGGACGCACATCAAACGAGATCCCTAAAAAGCCAGCAGGAAGTGGACAAAGAAAGGAAGCGTATTGATTCACACAACACAGCCAACAACATCAACTGTTTTCCACTTAGAACGAAATCCATTCAAGTCCCATTCCACATTCATGGAGGTAAATCCTGGGAGAGGAAATTGTCCCAACAATAGGAACATTCTGCATACTGATATAGTCAGTGTGATGGATTTGGATTTGCAAGCAGGTCTCGCAAATTGTATGTTGTCATGCTAATTGAGAAAGAATGGTTTGTATAAATACAGAATATTTTTAAAAAAAATAATAAAAAATTAGCCATGTTGGATATCTATGCATTTGTGCTACTCTCAGTATTTTAAAAAGTATCATTATTTATCAGTCTTGCAAAGTAGCTCAGACTTTGCTACGTTCTTAAATAAAGCAATTCAAACAATTTCAGCTCATTCATACATCCATTTATTTTCTACCTTGCTTATCCTGTTCAGTGTTGCAGGGAAACAGTAAAATTCGGATTACACTATAATCTTAATTTTTTAAAATTATTGTAACGTTGTCAATGGATTTTGTGAGCTTTCCTAGATTAATTATAATTTTGGGAGTGTTTTTATACAAATATAATTGTGCAGGCATCTCATGCATGGCTTGTGGCTTTTTTTTAAAATGCTTTTTAAAATGTTATTTTTTGTATGCCTCTATTGCCTGTGCCTATTTCCTCAAATACTTGCCCCATTTGTAATAGACACCACACCCCAATTAGGATGTATTAATTTACTCTCACTGATACCACCTTGTGTAACAGTGTGTACTGTACAACATACTGGATCAAACCTGCTGAGGTGGAAAGGCACCTGTAAAACTCAAGTTTGTAGTGGAGTATACTGGAGCAGAAACTGCTCAACATTTTAAGACTTTTGTAAAAACAAAGTCCTCCCCCTAATAAACTGTATTCAAGAAATTGCAATTGAGGACTTCACTTAAATTTGACACTTGTTTTGGTGCCTTGTCAAAAATTGGCTTTTTTTTTTTTTCTGGAAGATTCTCGACATGGATGTAAGGAATATCGCTGACTCCAAAAAGACAGAACTCCAAAGCAAAGGACAAATGGCCGTCCAAACCAGCTGTCAGTAATACCGTCACGAAAGACCCCCAACTGGGTACAATGACCAAAAGACAGAAGGTCTGGACTAACTTAAATAGCAATAGCTTGATAAGTCGGATCTGCAAAGCCACAAACTGGTAAATCACAGAAAATGTGTCCCTTTTGAAGGCTCCATAATCAGCAACAAGAGAACTCCTGTGGTGACAAACAGTTGCTGAACAGTGCAGCAATTGCACCCAAACAGGGAATCTTGGGATGGAGAAACTGTCGATGCAAAGCTTAAGCTTGTGTTTTGGTGTGTATTTCTGACATTGCAGATGATGAAATGTGATTTTATTACTGATGTCTGTTAAGATGTGCTACTTGTTCCCTGGCATTCTTTCTCTTTTATGAACAATATACAGGAGAATAGTACGAGGATCGTGGTGAAGATGATACGTTTAAAATTACACAGTAATTTATGTTTAGATTCAAATGAGCAACAATTCACGACAAAGGTATTTTCCGTACCTCACGACTAGGTAAAAATTATGAGCCAAGCGTGAGATACGAGAGAAAGGTTATTCACCTCAAATACTTTTTCAGGACAACTAGCATACAAAGAAACTTTGGTGCCCATCATAATCTCGGTTGGGTCTAACACTCCCCTTCTTGTTTGTCTCCCGGGTAGTTTAAAATGAGAGGCTCTCCGGCCGCCTCTTGAAGTAGAGAAAGAAAGAGAGAAGCTTTTGTTCCTGCTCTGGTTCCTGACCTCTCGGGAGCTAGGTTTCGAGCCCAAAGCCTTTTTTACCCCATCTTTTATTTACTGTGTTGGCTGCATTTTTTATTCTGTGCCGCTGACTGGCGTTATATGCTGTCGTCAACGAAAGAATCTTGGCCGCAATGACCAAAGTGGAACCCCGGTCTTGGCCCTAAGGCCAGACCACTAGCTACCCATGTGGCGAGATGTTTCAGCAAAGCAGCCGCTTGCTCAAAAACAGAATCACGGCGGTGTGACCCACCTAGCCAGCCAGACCTCGGCACAATTGGTCCCAGATTTTTGGCACAGCTGAACTTTCTTCTTCTTTAAGTCAGCGCTCAGTGCAAACTTCGTTCATATGGCGCGCAGCATCCGAGGCCGCTGCTTCAAACCATGAGTAAAATTTTGCTGTTTACCATATTAGATGCAAATTGGTGCATCACATATTGGGATTAAGATTACGAATGAGAAAGTCTCGCGAATCTCACCCATGAAAGTACTTAGTGGCAGTTCACCTTAGGCAGTTCACTGTGTGTCATCCTTCGCTATTTGTCTCACCTTTCTATAGAATAGAATATGGATTTTCCTCCCTTTTCTCTTTGATTGCATTTTACTCTACACTTAGACAATAAACCTGAAAAAATATGTACACTGTGCTCTTTGTGTTTCTTGAATCAAAGATTAGAACCTCTAACGTCGGAGAACTACCCAAATTACGTGAGTGTAGCAACCCTTCAGAAATACCTGGTTTATCGAGGTTTTGTCGTTGCTAGGACCTGTACGTAACAAACAAAGCAACATGGTGCCCCGTTGAACCATAACGATCGTATACTAGGTAAAGCCAACACTTAGTTTCGTTTTATCTGACTAGTGGTCGCGGGAGGTACTGCTGGCAGACCCTTTCGTGATCTTACAACAAGTTAAGTCCATCTATTGAATAAGTGATGCACGCTACATGGGGATCATTTCAGTTTTACAGCAAAACACTAAAACTGACTCCATGCCCAGCTGGCAATTAGAATACATATGATTATTTTCAGCCATACAAATCCAAGAAATAGAATTATCACAATAATGGCACAGATGTTGCAAGGAATAATTTAACCGGAGGGAATGACGTCGAGCCTCTTATTCAAATAAAAGTGGGTGGCTGGCTGTCCTGTGATAATTTGTTTCCCTAGAATAACTGACACCATTTGTTTCCTTTAACATCGAGGTGGTAAACATCTGCTTGAATGCTAAATTGTCACAATGAGGAATGAGATGGGCCGTGACACTTTTTTGTTTTGTTTCATTTGGTGACATCTGTGCCTTTGCTGTGCCGCTCAATGGGCTTCATTTGTACGTTTCCAGGTGGACATGATGAGAGGAGGTGATTGCATGAAAGTGAGCCAGAAGAGAATACTCCAGTTAATGTTAGAGCAAGGGAAGGAGATGAAGAGGAGAAATCAGAGGGGTGTGACATTTTATTTAAAGCTGCAGTAAAATCTTTCAGCCTCACTAGTTGGTGGTGATAGGCGGGCTCCCCCACAGAGAAAGGAAGCAGCGCTGCGAGATCAAATGACTCTTTCCTAACCTCCTGATCACATTACTGCTAATTACTTCCCATCATGTACAATAAAATAAATAAATAAATAAAAGAAATCAGCGTGCATGTTCACTGAACCGCGACACTGCAGAGTGCAGTGTGAATGCTCTCTGCATTAGACAATCTGGACCATACAAATGAGATCCTACAAAATATGCTTGAAACAAATGTATGTGCTACTAGCAGAATGTGCTTGAAGCTGCGTCGAACTATTCTTTTTACGTGTTGATATTCACTTGGTGTATTTATAAGGCCTGATCCATACTGCTAATTAACCTCCCCCATGTTAGACTGAGTATCAATTTGCCCAGATGTTCGCGACATATTTTCTGAAACATGTCGTAAGCAAGTCTCTTTTAAAGCATTTGTGCCTCTGGGAGCCTTTTCACCGTCATGTTATGACTTTCACAGAAAAGCGGATGGAAGCAATCATGAGCTCGAGTTTTGAGTGGAAATTATGCATACATTGGTGCAGACATAAGTGGAAGTTTAGGAGGCGCAAATTGAAGTAGGCAAATGCATTTCCTCATTATGCATCTTAAAAAACTCAACATTATTTTTGTAATTTGCAGCTGCTGCAAAGGCTTTTGTGCTATACATGAGCGAGCAAATGCAAAGTTGAGTACTCTTGAGAAAACAACTCCAGAAAAAAAAAAAAAATATTCATTCTGAACCTAATGAGCACTTACGGGCTCTCGTGTGTTTCAAGGACTTAATGTAAGTAAAAATATAACATCAGTGTGTGTAACGAAAAATGCATAATCAGCGTTGTTTTACTTTTGTTGTTGTTGTTGTTTATTCCCAAATTTACATTCAGGATTTTCTATTACCCCTCCTTGAGCTGTCACCTTATCGTAGTTGAGGGGTTTGTGTGTCCCAATGATCCAAGGAGCTAAGTTGTCCGGGGCTTCATGCCCCTGGCAGGGTCACCCATGACAAACAGGTCCAAGGCGAGGGACCAGACAAAGCACGGCACGGCTCAAAGACCCCTTATGATGACGACTTATGAGAGGGGTTGGGCTCTCTTCCACTCTGGAGTTGCCCACGGTGAGAGGCGGCGAGCTGGTGTGGGTATACTTATTGCCCCCCGGCTCGATGCCTGTACGTTGGGGTTCACCCCGGTGGACGAGAGGGTAGCCTCCCTCCACCTTCGGGTGGGGGACGGGTCCTGACTGTTGTCTATGCCTATGCACCAAACAGCATTTCAGAATACCTACCCTTTTTGGAGTCCTTGGAGGGGGTGCTGGAGAGCGCTCCCTCTGGGGACTCCATCATTCTGTTGGGAGACTTCAATGCTCACATGGACAATGATAGTGAGACATGGAAGGCCATGATTGGGAGGAACGGCCCCGCTGATCAGAACCTGAGTGGTGTTCTGTTATTGGACTTCTGTGCTCATCACGGATTGTCCATAACGAACACCATATTCAAGCATAAGGGTGTCCACACGTGCACTTGGCACCAGGACACCTGACGTCGCAGTTCGATGATCGTGTCATTGGACTTGCAGCCGCATGTCTTGGACACTCGGGTGAAGAGAGGGGCGGAGCTGTCAACTGATCACCACCTGGTGGTGAGTTGGTTCCAATGGTGGGGGAAGATGCCGGTCCGACATGGCAGGCCCAAATGCATTGTGAGGATCTGCTGGGAACGTCTGGCAGAATCCCCAGTCAGAAGGTGTTTCAACTCCCACCTCCGACAGAACTTTGCTCACGTTCTGGGGGAGGCGGGGGACATCGATTCCGAGTGGACCATGTTCCGCGCCTCCATTGCTGAGGCGGCCGACCGGTGCTGTGGCCGTAAAGTGGTCGGTGCCTGTCGTGGCGGCAATGCCGTCATGTTGAAGAAGGAGTCTTATCGGGCCTTTTTGGGACTGCGGGACTCCTGAGGCAGCTGATGGGTACCAGCTGGCCAAGCGGAATGCAGCTTTGGTGGTCGCTGAAGCAAAAACTCGGGTATGGGAGAGTTCAGTGAGGCCATGGAAAAAGACTTCCGGACGGCTTTGAGAAAATTCTGGTCCACCATCCGCCGTCTCAGGAGGGGCAAGCAGTGCACCATCAACACTGTGTATAGTGGGGATGGGGCCCTGCTTACCTCGACTCGGGACGTTGTGAGTTCGTAAGGAGAATACTTCGAAGACCTCCTCAATTCCACCGACACACCTTCCCATAAGGAAGCAGAGTCTGGGTTCTCTGAGGCGGGCTCTCCTACCTCTTTTTAAGAAGGAGGATCAGAGAGTGTGTTCCAACTACAGGGGGATCACACTCCTCAGCCTCCCTGGTAAGGTCTATTCAGGGGTACTGGAGAGGAGGGTCCGTCGGGAAATCAAATTTCAGATCCAGGAGGAGGAATGTGGTTTTCGTCCTGGCCGTGGAAGAATGGACCAGCTCTACACCCTCAGCAGGGTCCTCGAGGGTGCATGGGAGTTCGCCAAACCAGTCTACATCTGTTTTGTGGACTTGGAGAAGGTGTTCAACGGTGTCCCTCGGGGAGTCCTGTGGGGGGTGCTTTGGGAGTATGGGGTACCAAACCCCCTGATACGGGCTGTTCGGTCCCTGTACGACCAGAGTCAGAGTTTGGTCCGCATATCCGGCAGTAAGTCGGACTCGTTCCCGGTGAGGGTTGGACTCCGCCAAGGCTGCCCTATGTCACCGATTCTCTTCATAACTTTTATGGACAGAATTTCAAGGCACAGCCGAGGCGTAGAGGGGGTCCTGTTTGGTGGCCTCAGTATTGCATCTCTGCTTTTTGCTGATGATGTGGTTCTGTTGGCTTCATCAAGCCGTGATCTCCAACTCTCATGGGAGCGGTTCGCAGTTGAGTGTGAAGCCACTGGGATGAGAATCAGCACCTCCAAATCTGAGATCATGGTCCTCAGTCGGAAAAGGGTGGACCTCTCCAGGTCGGGGATGAGATCCTGCCCCAAGTGGAGGAGTTCAAGTATCTTGGGGTCTTGTTCACGAGTGAGGGAAGATGTTTTTTTTTTGTATTATTATTTTTTTTTAGCTTTAGTAGGTGATGAAATCTGCTGTCTAATAGAGGAATGAAGCCTTGTAGTTAACATCATTCATTCAGTTTCACACAAAGCCTATCAATTACATAACAAAAATATTCAATTATTAAGTGAATCTGAATTATGAATTGTTCTACAACTATTACTAATTTGACTTTTTTCCCCTTCTGATGTCTACATTTTATTACTATGGCTCCAACATGATGTATGTATACTGGTGCAGTTCACTACCAAGTAAGAAAAGCGGATTACAGTTTGGGAATACGGGAGGAATATTACATCACGGTGAGGGACCTACTTGGGTCACATAATGGGAGCTGGGACACAACCTGGTCCTGCCAGGAATCCATCTCGACATAAAGCTCATGGATAGATGGTGCGGGATTGTTACGGTCCCGTTGACATCGATGCAAATGCATTCTGGAAAATTTGTACAAAAGCAATGAGCCAATGTTCACACAGCAATGGGATTCAAAGATAGACGACCTGTCACTGGTAACAAAATAACGTGCATGGTAAGAATTATTCCTCAATACACAGGTGAGGTACTTTTGGTACTTCTGTTCCACAATTCTCAAGTTTGCAAACAGTACGCTTTGAATACAAAATACTATATATATAAAATTAAAACTTTTCCCTCTTTGGACAAACCTGACAGACATATAATGGTGAACAAGACAGTGTTTACAGAGTGGGCCTGTCACCTAAATATTGCCTTGAATTTCTAAATTAGATGTATTATAACTGAATTTATGTTGGAAACTTGGTCAGATAAAATTATGAATTCATATTTACTTACTGTAATTTTAATGCTCATATTGTACTTTTCCTGCTGTGTGTCAAAAGTTAAATTTGGAGTTGAATGCTCATCATTGCACTTTTCTTCCCTTTTGTGGTGACTTTGGCAGTTCCCCTGTACATCAGTGCACTGCCAATGTTGCTGAAAAATGCTTTACTTTGAACTTAATACAGTGATCGCCTTTCCCATGATATTCTACTGAATTTATATGCCGTAAGATGCTTCATGTGCAGCTTTTCGTGCATCCTTTGACATCCTGGATGGGGCCTGAGGCTCACTGGTGGCTGTGTTTTTGTGTGGTGCATGCGAGCTGAAGTCACATTTTCTATGGCACAGTGGTTTAAGAATAGTAAGAAATGGACTAAGATTTGGAATAAGTTTAGGGAAGTGCATTTCTTTTAAGATCTGTGTCATTAGCTGTTTTTAAAACAAAGAAAATAGGATGGACTTTAAAATGTTGTCTTGATGTCAATGTATTATCCCTGTTTCATATGTTTGTGATTTATGTGAATGACAATCAGATACAGTGGCCTGTTTGTGCCTTTGAATGGTAATTTTTGCAAGGCAGATGGACATTCAATAATGCATCTTACACAGCTTGGAGAACTAGATCAGTTTATCTAAGAGGAGCACATAGCTTTTCCAATCTCCTCTCCGACTGATGTATTGTTAATCTGATTGGCTCCTAATGGATGTGACAATCAGAGCATCTTAACCATAGCCTTCCGTGTTTTATGGTGTCTGACCTTTTCTCAAGTAGTTTCAGTCAGATCGATGTGTGAAACAATCCATATGTAAAAGTGCTCCCTTGCCAATGGCATGAGAGTAGTATTGGTGGATGTCTACTTGTGATGCAGTCCAATGCTCTGCAACAGTATACTATGGTGATATACCCTCCATCTATTTTCTACAGCGCTTATTCTGTTTAGGGTCGAAGGTAAACTGACTTCGGACAAAAGGCGGACAACACTCAATCTGTTGGCACATATTTTAACGGATGACAATTTATGTTCACATTCACACCATCACTGGATGGGAACTGAACCCACGCCGCCAGCACCAAATTCTGGCAAGTGTACTACTACCCGATCAGTGACACTGTAGTAATATTAGTACCTGTATTCCCAATGTGTATATTTTGTGTGCAACACCTTAAATCAGAAGTTAAAAATCTCCTAATAACACAACAGCTGATCATAGTTGAGAGACTTACAATAATGTACCGGACACATTTTCACATATTCTGGAGGAGTGCACTAAAAACAGCTCCAGCATTCTGATCTCGTTCGATTTTCCTCTCCTCCATCGCGTCCACGTGTACCACCTTTCAAAAGGATGTGCTATGCCTTGTAATTATATGGCCTGCAGCCCAATTTTTCACGTGTACATATTTTAAAATCCCCTCAGTTCACATTCTACCTTGACTGAATATTTGATGGCATTTTGCTTAGCTTTAGGACAGAAATCAATCAATTGAAATCCAATATATATATATATATATATATATATATATATATATATAGTATATACAGTATATATATATATATATATATATACTGTACAGAGTAATTTAATAGTCACAATTATTTTAATACATTCTCCTCAATGCCTTGCAAATCTTAAGTGGTTCCTTTTACGTTAATATTTTAGTAAGCTCTACTGAAAGATGACATTCTACTCAGTTTAAGCACACTTTGCTTCATGTTCCTCTTTGTATACTTCCTCTTTGTATACTATAGTGTATATATACTATACTATAGTGTATATCTATATTATCTATCTATATATATATATATATATATATATATATATATATATATATATGTTGTTATTATATCTATATTCAAACCTGTTTGTACAAGAACAGGAACAAAAACAATTGCATGTACATCAGATTGCACTGTGTTTTCAATACTTGACAAGCAGTAGCTGCCAAGGCAAGGTTGTATGTGAATGGATCATGATAGCTTGAGGGAAGGAAAGCGAGGTGAAGCAACACCAGTGATTGATCTGCTAATGTTTGCTTAGCACGGCTGCTGCTTGTACACAAAGACCGTGTGGTAGCACAGGACCAGAAAACTGTTAGGACCCAAGAGTCAACTCCCCTTCAGATCCGCCACTTCAGAGCCAGTCAGCATGGACCGACGGTATCGGCGGCCCGGTTCTCTCCTCCCTTCCCCTCGATCATCTATCACCAGAACATCCTGCCTCTGGGTCCCCTCTGACTCAATTACTATTGTGTTTGTGACCTCAGTCAAACAGCAACAGTGAAGGCATTTCTAAACTTCATTTTTTAGAAATATTTATTTTACAACTGGGTACACGTTCAAGTTAGCCTAAAGGAGGCCATTTTTTATGGCTCTCGGTTCCCGTCATGTAGGTTTATGAAAGATAACTGCAGCCTAGACGATGATCTCATCTTGCAAAGTGTTACTGGCTGCACATTGGCCTCCGTTGATCGCGCAAATGGGAGCATTTCTGTAGATAAGGTCGGAACGAGCTGTTACAGGTGTTCTGATCCGATGAAAATGTTCTCTGAGTAAGAGAATAGGGAAGAAGCATGCGGAAGCAGGAGCCGATATAGATGGTAATGATTGGCAATATATTTGCTCATAATTTTTGGGTGGATGTTTGTGACTCTGTTTTGTGTGTGTGTGTTTTGACAAAAAAGGCTAGCTGTCATGAGTGGCAATCTGTGACATTTTTTAAAATATCTCCCTCTCCCACAAGCCTCTTGGTTACACAGGCTTCATTCAAAACACTTCCAATTTAAATGTAGAATAATTGCGTGCACTTTGTGGCTACATAACTAAATTTGCTGCACTGAGTTCCACGGGAGTTCAAGAACTCAATGTTCTACTTGACTGAGGACAATCACACACTAAATCCAGCACCGTGCAAATAAGTCCAAATAGCTGCAGTTACTCTGTGAAGGGTCTGTCTCTCAAGCAATCAAGTAAGCAGAGTGTTTAATGGATTTTGCTGGAAATTAAATGCGTTGTGTGCAAGTGTGAACGAGGACGTCCAATGACAGCGGTTTAGAAATAGTTCTTCTTCTTTAATGCTTCATTGCCATTTATTTCCTTCATATATACTTAATAGAGAATACGGTGTCAAATATTTTTTTTACGTTCACACATGCACATCTTTTTTGATTTGAACGACATGATAAGCGCTGTTGTACATTGCACGTTCTTTCATCACAGCTTTATAGTGAAACTTTTATAGGTTGGCAACAAGACATTTATCCTAATGTCTGTAAAAATTGTACACAGTCTAGATCAGTGGTGGGATGTGGATTTAGTATCTGGGCCTATCTGAGTTAATCCACCTCCCAGCACTATTACAGTATTTTGCAAAATAATACACACGATCAATACTGCACAAAAATGGAATTTAACAGACAACTGTGCCACATACATCATCTGGAGGGGTTCAAAATCAGCTAATGCTATGAGGAAAAACAGAAAACAATTAAATAAAAAATGAGAGATGCTGATTCTGAAATGTATTAATGTATGCTAATTGCTACAGGCGGGTTCTCTTCATTATTTAAAATGTTTCTTTTGTTTAACTTTTTCTATTCTTTGTGTAAGTGGAGGGAGACTAGCAAAGTAATAACTTCATTGCTCAGTGCTACTGTTGTGTTTTTACTGCGCATATGACAATAAACATCTTGACACTTAAATCTTTTTTTTTTTTTTTTTTTTAAACCCGTCCTGTCCTGCATGGCCTTGCAGAATGGTGGATTTGTATGCCTTTGTGCTGGAACAGTTTTGCTGTGCAACAGGGGAGTTTGAAATGCTCCCTCTGCTTGCTTCTACATTTTTTTTATTATTCTGATGTTTATTGAAAATGCAGCCAGACAGAAAAGGGTTTTGGGGGACAGACAGACGGACAGAGTGGACAAGGGGACTAGGGGTGAAAACCATACCCGGTGAGGACATGCAATAACTAACCAAGAGAACCAGATAAAAGAGGACAGAAAAGTCTAAAACACCTGTAAGAACCTGTGAGTTGATATGTTAGTATAACCTGTGTCGTTATTAGTGATCCCAGCACAAGTAATTAAAGTCGAAAGTGTTTGTATCGAACTTATTAGTGAATGAACACCATATCACATGCATGTTAGTCAACTGGTGTACGGAGTGGCTGAGCCGGCACATCAAGGAAGGGTGAGCCCGGCCGCCCCCACCCGCAACGGGTTGGGGGCCAAGTCAGCCAGCCCATCCAGCAGGGGACCCAACCAGGGGGACGCCATCGACCACCCAGGACCCAAGGAGGCCCCGAGCCAGACCGAAGAGCCCTGACCAGTCCCAAGGGGAGGGCCACGGGGACCGGACCACCGCGCGCCACGCCCAATCCCGCAATACAATTAAAATGCAGATGCCAATGCACATACAAGCACCTCATTGCTAGAGACAAATGTAAGCAATGGAACTTCTTGAGGAACTGTCAAACTACTCAATGCAAAATTCAAATGAGACAAAAGGAAAATGTTTCTCGGTCATTGGTCATTCCAGCGCGCAGTCAATCTCTTTCAAGTGGGGAAGCGGCACTTATTTGCAATTACTAGACAACTACCTTTTTAACATGGAAAAACATTGTCAACATCGATTCAAATGTCGAGAAATGCCCAATTAATATTACAAATGATAATAGCAAATGCTCCCTCCTCTGGCTGATTAGTATACTGCTCGCTCTCTGTTGGGGCAGGGGCAAATTTATTGACGACTGCAAACGTCTAAACGACCAAAAGTGTCCAGAACACAGGAAAGAAGAAGAAGAAAAGCGGGGAATGGGAGGATGATAGGTCAAGTTGTTGCAACTTCCGGGTTGTCCGATTAGCTGTCATAACAGCCATTACTCACGTGATTTGTTCGGCAGTAACGATAGAGTAATTAAATGAAGAAAATGTTCTATTTTATATTTTAAATTGTGTGGCATGGTATCTTATTAAAGGCAATGTTAAAAATATTGGTATTCAACTTTTTTGAAAGCTTATTTAAATCATTGATGGGGACCACAGACCAAAATGAACATTCGACTCGGGGTTTCCCACAACCAGCACCAACATCAAACCCACGAACCGAAAGGCAATGCGTGCGGAAACCCCACCGACCCAACACCCATCAATCAATGTCTCAGCTAAAAGCTAAATACAAGCATCGCCAAAACAGCAAGCCGGGATTGGCCCACCACGCCAAATGGTCCACGCGCGCAAGCTTCAACCTGACACCTAAATCTTGAATTTTGACTTTATTCTTACGTAGTTTTTTTCTGTTGTTGTTTCACCCTAAAGCTCCATATAGATACTACAATTAAATCACCCCATGAGGTGGTAAGGCCCCAATTTATACCCTTCTTATCACATTGGAAAAAGTGTCTTGGCGTTTGATGGCCCTGATAAAATCCTGACGGATCAAACAGCCAAGCTGCTAACACAAATCCGACAAAATCAATAATCTGTTCTCCCACCACTTTTGTGTCTCACATTTATTGGTACTGTTTTACATGACAAACATTTGTTCAGTAAACTTTGAGTGTCTTACCAGTCATTTCTGTCTTTTTTCTTTTTTTCCTTTTTTTTTTTAACCTATCTCAATCTTGATTTGTTTAAAATTGTCTTGTCTTGCTCAACTACTGGATATCTGCGCTTGTTTATTTTGTTCATTTCCCCACTTTTCGTCATTCTCTGTTTCTTGCTAAAGGCGGAGAGATAAAGATTTTTTTGTTGAGCTCATTCTAATTGCTTTTTGTGCAGTGTCCTGTTTTCCATGGCTTACATTTCATTGTTGAGGTTTCATTTTTTTAACTGCAGTTTCAAATAGAAGAAGAGTGTTAAAATTTCAGTGCCCTATATTCATCCAAAATGTGACCGGTAATGTACATTTATAAGAGTTTTGATTAATTTGTAATTTTAAAAAAAAATCCATTATATTCATTATGATCCCTCAAGAGGAAATTGAATTATATATATATACATTCGAACTAGCAAGGCCGAATTTCTTTGAAAAATAACATGATGCTAAATATAAAACACAAGAGCTCTAATAACAGCCATTCATTTAATGTCATGAAGACCTTGAAAGGAAAGCAATTCCCTGGTATGAATTCTAATAAGATGTACATGCAGTTAAACATGTACATGAATTATACATATTACAGGCATGAACACAGAAAGACATTACAGACGAGAAATACTTCTGGCTAATCCCCCGTATGATCATCCAAAATTATTACTTTATGCAACATGTACTATAAACTGTAGTCTACTTTGATTACAGGTTGAATGGATGTTTGTATGTTACAATGCAAACACAAAAACATGTTCAAAGTTCATGTACATATTGTCGTCTTTTCAAAAATAGATATTTAATTTGACAGCGTCGACTCATAGGTGTTTATTGCCTTTCGAGCAACAGTAGGCAATAATCTGACCTCAATGCAACAACTTTGAAACGCTGGCTCGTAATGAGGAGCACTGCTGCCAAATTTAAACCCCTGCCCTCCGAATTGTGAAGTGAATGTATTAACCACTCATCCATGTATTATACATTTCCATATAATAATCTGCCTTTTCAAAAATAACAATGCTCAGAGAGGTATTAATTTAACAATATGTTTATTGTTTTGGTTTTAATTTGTTGTCGTTGGGTAAAACCGAATCTTACTAAGAGTTTCTCTTCATATCTTTGACTCTCACATAACTAATGGAGGTAACCGGTATATGAAACACAGCGCTCATTTTGCACAGAACAGTTCCACATGACTTCAAACAACAACTACAATAATGAACATATTGTAAAATTAATACCTCCCAATACCTGTATATCATTGCTAGTATTAATATACTATAAAGTATAGTAGCACAAATGAAGTATGGGGGCTCAGGTGTGCTTAACTCATACTCTGATGATTCATTTTTCGCCTTGCGATTCTATGTACCAGATTTAGCAACAGTAACTACAATGGGGTGCAGGTCTTGGCAACAGGTCAATTGAAATGGAAGTTTTTAGTGCTGCTGAACTGAAGAAATTCAATGAAACTAATGTGTGGTGCACTCTCTTCATTTGGTAAACAAGGGCAGACTTTCTCGAAAGCTATATTTCTTTGATGTAATTTATGTTATTCATGAGAAAAGGTACACATGATGTTAATGCTTGCAAACGGCTGTAGTGTAGATGATGGTGAAGGTCAGTCAATTGAAGTTGACTGAATGGGGCACATTACTATGTACTTGTACAGTATGTCTGTGTGTGTGTGTGTGTGCGTGTGTGTGTGTGTGTGTGCGTGCGCGTGTGTGTGTATGTGTGAGACGGCAGGGTTCTTGTCTAAGAGCAGTGGTGGGAAGTAACAAAGTACATACTTTGTTACTGTACTTAAGAATATTTGTTTTCTTTTTACTTTTACTCCCTACATTTGAAAACAGATATCTTCACTTTCTACTCCTAACGTTGTCAGAATAGGGTTGTTGCTTATTTCAACTCCCACGGATGACAACATGGCATTAACAAGAGAGGAGGAAACTTCAACCGCGGTTGAGGTGTTGCGATCTTCTGGACTGATACGGTTGAAAAAAAAATAGAGACAGCAATGACATGGAGGAATTATGTATTGTACTATTACTCGAGTGCAGAATGTGAGTACCTTCGCCACCTGTGCCTGCAAGACTGTACGTGCATACTACTGTTTTGTTGGACTTATCAGCATCAGAGCAGCTCCACCTCCCCACGCCATCGGCCACTATGGCGACAGGGCTAAATACTTACCCCCTGTCATGTTGTCACAACACACCCTTCCTGTCTGCACCGCACACACATTCACCTCCTCGCTCACCCAGTGAAATGCATTCAATTAGCTTTGACCTTCTCCATTTAAAAAGAGGAAACAGCACAGTGCCTTGTTACATTGCTGGGTAAAATGGCATGCCGCTACTCATCCGCCACGAGGGCTTGCCAGTATTTATAAAACTAGCAGGTGGCCCTTTTTAGATTCAACAGTCACAAGTGACAAATAAATTAATAATCACCTTTCACCTACCTTTGTACGAAATTGCAAAAGCGTGCGGTGTGATATACATATGGGGAGGCGATAAGACTGTCAGACTTCCATTTTCTCGTGTCAAGTGACTCGTCAAGCCATTTAATTTCTTTAGTTGTCAAGTTAAATTAACTTTCGAGCCATTTTCATAAATACAAGATAACAACCCTTGATTCTATATGAAGGCGGCACGGTGGAAAACTGGTTAGAGCGTCTGCCTCACAGTTCTGAGGACAGGGGTTCAATCCCCGGGCCCGTCTGTGTGGAGTTTGCATTTTCTCCCCGTGCCTGCGTGGGTTTTCTCCGGGCACTGCGGTTTCCTCCCACATCCCAAAAACATGCGTGGTAGGTTAATTGGCAATTCTAAATTGCCCGTAGGTGTGAATGCGAGTGCGAATGGTTGTTTGTTTGTATGTGCCCTGCGATTGGCTGGCAACCAGTTCAGGGTGTCCTCCTGCCCGATGATAGCTGGGATAGGCTCCAGCACGCACGTGACCCTAGTGAGGAAAAGCGGCTCAGAAAATGGATGGATGGATGGATTCTTTATGAGTTTGGGGTTCACAGCACGGTGACTGAGTGATTAGCATGTCTGCCTCACATGTGACAACTTTGCATTTTCTCCCTGTTTTACATGTTCCCTGTACTCTGGATTCCAAAAACATACATGTTAGGTTCATTGAAGAAGACGGGCCAAAGGTGTGAATGTCAGCATAGATTTCAGGTGAGCAGCTATTTCAGGAAAAGGAAAAGGGAGAGAGCAGACAGGTTGAAGATCAGCACACTGCATGTTGCCGCGAAGAGAAGAATCCTTTACAAGTGTAGCAGCAGGTTGAATTTATTTGCCATGAAGCGCCTTTAAAAAGCTGCCGACAGTTATGCGAGACAGGCTGAAATTCGAATTTAGAAAATGACAAGAATGTTTGGTTAAAGTGACACCCCATTAACGTCACATCTACTGAATGACTGCGCTTGGGATCATTCAAGGTAACTTCGGTTGAAAGTGTCTCATGACTGACTCAAGTGCACTATGATGAATGTGTGCTCTTTGTGGGATGAGTCGTGATGGTTTTCAGTATAATAGACGTTTATAAACTGCCCTTCCAAGCCTCTCTCGGCCCACCTGTTTTCTGTCTTGTGCCATGTTCACTTTGTAAATGATCTAGCATTTCAACAAGGGGATTTGGTGGATGAAAATACAAATACATGGTTAATGTAGACAACCACGATATATTGCAGTGGACATGATGAATTTTAAGACAAGTGGACATGGAGTAGATTGTAATTCATCGTGTGGGAAAATTTAACTACAACTCGTCTTTTCTTTGAATAAATGTCAAACAGTTGTCAAAAAGAAGGGAAAAAAAGATAATTATAGCCAGCAGCATGGTGAAATAGTTGCTGACATATTTGGCTCACAGTCTAGTTCTTCAAATTATAAAAATGTTGACACCCTGTATTTAAAAAAACAACAACAACACTGCTGTTATTTTAAGTAACACATATGTGAGGGGAAATGCACACAGCTTTTATATCACTGAAGGTAATATGCAAGATCTGTATCCCTTTTATGCCAGAAAAGTTTTACTGTGTCACAGAGGTTGC